>NW_027331965.1:3959759-3969759 GCF_048418815.1 Hemitrygon akajei
TCGGGCCAAAACCCTTCGTCAGGACTAACTGAAAGGAAAGTTTGTAAGAGATTTGAAAGTAAGTGGGGGAGGGGGAAATGCGAAATGATAGGAGAAGACCAGAGGGGGTGGGATGGAGCTAGGAGCCGGGAAGGTGATTGGCGAAAGTGATACAGAGCTGGAGAAGGGAAAGGATGTTGGGACGGGAGGCCTCGGGAGAAAGAAAGGGAGAGGTGGGGGAGCGGCAGAGGGAGATGGAAAACAGGCAGTGTGATGCGCAGACAGAGAAAAAAAAAACAAACAACTAAATATGTCAGGGATGGGGTAAGAAGGGGAGGAGGGGCATTAACGGAAGTTAGAGTAGTCAATGTTTATGCCATCAGGTTGGAGGCTACCCAGCCGTTAATGCCCCTCCCCTGCTTACCCCATCCCTGATACATTTAGTTGTTAATTTTCTCTCTCTGTATTACACCTCCCCCCGTTCCACCGGATATCGATCGCCAGGATCTGAATCTCTCCACAACTCTGCATGCACAGGCCGGTCACGTGTTCCACACCACTTGCATCAGTGTTTGCATTCTCACCACCCTTTCCCTGGCCTCCTCTCTCCTCCCCTTCCTTCCTCTAACGGCAGCACACTGTCCGCTCACACACACACACACCATCTCCGAGAGACACACACAGTTCAAGACTACTGGAAAGCCGAAAGTCTGGGTATTGGTGAGTGGGGAGAACGGAGGAGGGTGAGGGCTGCGCACTTTTGCTGACTCCAGTAGGGTGTGTTGCTGTGGTGCGGGAGGTACTTCACATGTCTGAGTACGGGAGTGTGATGGGATAATATTTATGGAGCTTCGCTGGTTATCCGACCCAGGAACTGCGTGTTTGGACGGTGTGGACGAGCTTCACTCTGTGTGTGATCCCGGAGTGCGTGTTGAAACAATATGTAGGGAGTTGCACTCTGTGTATGATCCCGGGGGGGTGTGATGGATCGTTGCGGAGGGAGCGTTACTCAGTGTATGTTTCCAGGAGTGTGTGAAGGGATTGTATGAAGGGAATCTCGCTCTGTCTGTGACTCCTGGCCATGGGTCAGTAGATTTCGGCGTTTAAACAGACTCCATTCAGAAAAATGGAGCAAGAAAATGGTGCCTGACACGTTCTGCTCCAACGGCTGAATCTGAAAACCCTTTCTGTGGCCTCACTCTCCTCCCCTTCCTTCCTCTTTTCACAGCACACCATCCCTTCTCTAAGATTCTTTTTTTAATAAGATATTTTTCTGAAGGATCGGCACAATATAGGATACATAATGAATTACATTTTCCTCCATTTTGCTTTTGTATCTTACCCCTGAACAAACCTCCCCTCACCCGCCCTCCCCGAACATACAATGACGGCTAATGTATTTACAATACAACACTTCACAAATACAAGTACGGACATTTCACAGCCATACCCCCACACTACTTCAATACGAAGTCCCACACACATCTACAACATCTCAGATGATCCAAAATACACTCATATTACAATTCATCAACCACCCTGTGAGGTAAACCATATGCGTGTTAAAAGAGAAGCAACTTCCCAAGTACAATAAAATGCCCTCAACTATTAGGTCATTCCTTAAGACTCCCAAAATATGACAATAAAGATCCCCATTTCGAATAGAACTTTCTCACTGACGCCCTCAGAGTGAATTTAATCTTTTCTAATTTCAGGAAAGAAAACATTCCGTCCTCTAACCAAGCAGCAGCAGATGGGGAGTGGCAGATTTCCAGACCAGCAAGATTCTCCAACGGGCCAAAAGCGATGTAAGTGAAATGATATCCGATTGCTTTGCAATTAAACCCAAAACATCCTCTCCACACCAAATACAGCTATAAGCAGGTAAGGTCTCAGTGTCACCCCCAAAACCTCACTGATAATTTTAAAAACCAGTGCACAGTTATCATCAAGCATTAGACAAGATCAGAATGCATGAACTAAACCAGCCGGATTGAAGGAACATCGAACATAGAATAATACAGCACATTACAGGCCCTTAGGCCCAAAATGTTGTGCCGACCCTTAAACCCACCCTCCCTTATATCCCCACTCCTTAAATTCTTCCATAAACCTGTCTAGTATCTGCCTCTACCATTGACTCAGGCAGTGCATTCCACGCATCAACCACTCTCTGTGTGAAAAACCTTTCTCTAATATTCCCCTTGAACTTCCCTTCTCTTACCATAAAATCATGTCCGCTGGTACCGAGCAGTTGTGCCTGGGTAAGAGGCGCTGGCTGTACACTCTGTCTATTCCTCTTAATATCTTGTACACCTCTATCATGTCTCCTCTCATCCTCCTTCTCTCCAAAGTGTAAAGCCCTAGCTCCCTTAATCTCTGATCATAAACCATACTCTCTAAAGCAGGTAGCATCCTGGTAAATCTCCTTTGTACAATTTCCAACTCTTCCACATCCTTCTTATAGTGAGGCGACCAGAACTGGACAAGGTACTCCAAGTGTGGCCTAATCTATGGATCCCCTAGATCCCTCTGCTCATTCACACTACCATGTAACCTGCCAGTTACTTTGTACTCTTGCCTTGGAGTTTGTCCTTCCAATGTGTACCACTTCACACCTGTGACTGCCAGCGTCTGTCCCAGGATATATGTCAGCACGTCTGGCTTTACTTAAATGTACCGTGTAAAACTTTAAATTGTATGAGTCCGAGTCTAGCACATGATGACGAGGAATGAACCCTATTCAGTGCTTTTGTCCAATATCCCTCAGCTAGATCCACACCAAGTTCATCCTCCCAGCTAGTCGTAGATTTGTTTGGATCTTGATCTCTCAAAGACATCAGCTGAGAGTATAGTACAGATATCAGCCCTTTATTATTAAAGCTAAGATTGAGTTTGTCCCACAACATAGTAGGTGGTAGATCAGGAAAAGAGGGAGATTTTTCCTTGACAAAGTGGAGAATCTGCAGGTATTGAGAACAATGATTATGCGGAAGGCCATATTTACTGCACAGGTTACCAAAACTGAACTGATGTGAACGTACAGTGGCAGCGAAATTGATTAAACATTTTGAGGGTGGACAGCACGACAGTGTTAGATGTGAATTGAGAGGATTTCAATGGTAATATTCTATGACCCCTCTCCTAACACTTTGAAATAATGTAGTTGGCTTAATTGCAATAGAAAAAGGCTCAACAGCAATTGCAAAAAGATTCTATGATTCTTAAGTGGGTGAGTGAGAAGCTGGACGTCCTGGTCCATATGTGTACCAATGAAATCGGTATCTATTGGAAGGTGGTTCTGCAGAGTGAGAGCAGGGATGTAGGTATTAATTTAAAGGACAGGACCACCACCCGTCCCAGTGTGCCCAGACCTAGGACGACCATACAGTTTAGCACGTGGCTGAAGCTACTGTGCAGGTGGATGGACTTCAAATTTCATTGTGTTTATTCCAAGGAACGTCAACAGAAGAGATGGAAGACGGTTTACACATAAACTGGAGGGAAACTGATATCCCAGCGGGAAGTTTGTCAGTACTGTGCATGAGAGGTTTTGGGAGAGTTGCTCAACTGGAGGTGCAGGGGGATGGGATTCAGAGTTCGAGAGCAGACAGCGGTGTCGATATGGAGACAGATGTTGTTAAGACCTCAGAAAATGTCAGGAATCAAAAGGTTGTGCATCAAGCGACTGGTGCCCTGATCTCCGTATATTTCAATGCAGGAAGCATCTAAGAGGCGCAGTTGAGCTCAGTGCATGAATCAACACAGTGGATATGATATTGCAGCCATTATTGAGAACAGGGTGTAGGAGGAGCAAGCAGGACAGCACGATATTTCACGTTTCCCTATTTTTAGACGAGAGAAAGCGGAAGAATTACAGGAGGAGGGGTGACATTACAGAGCTGAGCAAATGTCACCGCAGAGCTCAGTGAGAACAGACAGGACAACTAGTCTAAGTGAGGCTTTATGGGTGGAAATATAGAAACATAGAAAACTTACAGCACAATACTGACCCTTCGGTCTGCAAACTTGTGCTGATCATGACACTACCTTAGACATTACTAGGATTACCCATAGCCCTCTATTTTTCTAAGCTCCATGTACCTAGACTTAAAAGAGCCTATTGTATCGCCTGCACTACCGATGCAGGCAGCCCATTCCACGCACTCACCACTCTCTGTGAATAACACTTACCCCTGACACCTTCTCTGTACCTTCTCTCCAGCACCATAAACCTGTGTCCACTTGTGGCAATTACTTCAGCCCTGGGAAAAAGCCTCCGACTAACCACACGATCAATGCCTCTCATCATCTTGTACACCTCTGTCAGGTCACCGGTCATCCTCTTTCGCACCAAGGAGAAAAGACCGAGTTAAGTTAACATGTTTTCATAAGGCATGCTCCCCAATCCAGGCAATTTCCTTTTGAATCTCCTCTGTACCCTTTCTGTTTTTATATTTTTTTTTTTATCGAACTTCATCATCAAACAAACATTTCCATAAGATGTATTTCAGATATTCTACATATATATCATATGGTCACATTTGCCACAAATCTCCACATAATCTTTATCTGAGGTATACAGTTATAGAAAAGAGAGGAAGGAAAGAACAAGCGAAAGGAGAAGATGATGTACAAGTAGGGAGTGATTATTTTTTACAATATATTCATTGTTTTGTGAGAATAAAATCAGGTCTATGAGGTGTTATGTAGTTAAACCATTTTTCCCAGTATGAATCAAATTGTTCCAGTTTATGATTAACAGATGCTGTCATCTTCTCCATTTTGTAAATGCCCGTTGTCATTTCTATCCATGCATTTAAGGTTGGGATCTCCTCTGATAACCATTTTCTTGTAAGAGTCATTTTTACGAGCCACCAGCAGTATTTTCATTAAATATTCATCTCTTTTCAACCATTCTTGAGATACATACCTCACATTCTCATCCCTTTTTATGGCTCCCACATCCTTCCTGTAGAGAGGCGACCAGAACTGAGCACAGTACTCCAAGTGCGGTCTGACCAGGGTCCTATATTGCTTTAACATTACCTCTCGGCTCCTAAATTCAATTCCACGCTTTAATACACCGTCCTCTCTTAACCACAGAGTCAACCTGCGCAGCTGCTTTGAGCGTCCTATGGACTCGGACCCGACAATTCCTCTGATCCTCCACACTGCCAACAGTCTTGCCATTAATATTATATTCTGCCATCATATTTGACCTACCAAAATGAACCACTTCACTCTTATCTGGGTTGAACTACATCTGCTGTTTCTAAGCCCAGTTTTGCATCAATGTCCCACCGTAAATTCTGACAGCCCGCCACTCTATCCACAACAACTCCAACCTTTGTGTCATCATCAAACTTACTAACCCATCCCTTCACTTCCACACCCAGCTCATTTATAAAAAAATCACGAAGAGTGAAGGTCCCAGAACAGATCCCTGAGGCGCAACACTGATCTCCGACCTCCATGCAGAATATGACCCGTCCACAGCCACGATGGAAAACCACTTCTATGGGTAAGCCAGTTGTGGATCCACAAGTAAGTCCCCTTGGATCCCATGCCTCCTTACTTTCTCAATAAACCTTGCATGGAGTACTTTAACAAATGCCTTGCTGAAATCCATATACACTACATCTACTGGTCTTCCTTCATCAATGGGAATGAGGAAATGAGGAAAAAGAAATGTTTCGCCATGATATTGGAGCTACATTGTAGACCAGCGAACAGTCCGCTGGATTAGGAGGAACAGATCTGCAGAGAGATCGCAGACTGTTAGAACCATAGAACCATAGAACATTTCAGCAGAGAAGCAGTCCTCTAGGCCCTTCCTGGCTGTGCCGAAACAATTTTCTGCCTCGTCCCACCGACCTGCACCTGGACCATATCCCTCCATATACCTCTCAGACATGTACCTGTCCCAGTTTTTCTTAAATATTCAAAGTGAGCTCGCATTTGTCACTTCATCTGGAAGCTCATTCCACACTTCTATCACATTCTGTGTGAAAAAGCCCCCCCCCCCCCCCGCCATGTTCCCTTTAAACTTTCCCCTTCACCCTTAACCCACGTCCACTGGCATTTTTCATCCCCTAGCCTCAGTGTAAATAGCCTGCGCACGTTCAACCTGATTAATATCCTTTCTGTAAGTTGGTGATCAAAACTGCACACAACACACCGAATTCGGCCTCACCAATGTCTTATACAATCTCACCATAACATTCCAACTCTTATACAGAATACTTGGATTTATAAAGGTCAATGTATCAAAAGCTCTCTTTACGACCCTATCTACCTGTGACGCCACTTTAGGGAATTTTGTATCTATAATCCCAGATCCCTCTGTTCTACTGCACTCCTCAGTGCCCTACCATTTACCTTGTATGTTCTACCTTGATTTGTCCTTCCAAAGTGCAATCCCTCACACTTCTCTGTATTAGGCTCCGTCTACCATTTTTCAGCCCATTTTTCTATCTGATCGAAATCCCTCTACAAGCTTTGGAAACCTTCCCCACTGTCCACTACATCTCCATTCTTTGTATCATCAGAAAATATGCTGATCTAATTTACCACATTATCTTCAAGATCCATGATATAGATGACAAACAACAATTGACCCAGCTTTGATCCATTTCACACACTACAAGTCACATGCCTCCACTCAGAGAAGCAATCCTCCACTACCACTCTCTGGCTTCTCCCTCTGAGTCAATGTCTAATCCAATTTACTACTTCATCATGTATACCTAGCGACTGAATCTTCCCAACATATCTCCCATACAGGACATTGTGATAGGCTTTACTGAAGTCCATGTAGACAAAATCCACTGCTTTCCCTTCATCCACTTTCCTGGTACCCTCCTCAGAAAACTCTAATAGGTTTGTTAAATATGACCTAGCACAATCAAAGCCATGTTGACTCTCCCTAATAAGTCCCTGTCTATCCAAATACATGTAGTGCTTATCTGTTAGTACTCCTTCATCAAATTTACCTACTATAGACGTCAGACTTACCGGCCAGTAATTTCCCGGATTACTTTTAGAGCGTTCTTTAAACAACGGCTCCTGTACACCCTTCCTTATGGTTTAGGGGTTATAACTGTTACAGACCCTGGAGATGTGAGGCTTGAGGCTCCTGTACCTTTTTTCGGATGGGTGAGGGGTCATAATGTTCCTGAACCTGGTGGTGTGAGTCCCGAGGCTCCTGGAACCGTTCCTGATGGTTCAAAACTTTTCCAGAACCTGCGGTGTTAGTCCAAAGGTTCCTGTACCTCCTCACGTGTGGTTGAGGGGTAATAACTGTCCCTGAAACTGGTAATAGGGGCCCCGAGGCTCCTGTATATCCTTCCATATGGTTGAGGGGTTTTAGCGGTTCCTGCACCTGCTGGTGTGTGCCGTGAGTCTCCCGCACCCTCTTCCTGATGGCTGAGGAGAAATAACGGTTCCTGAACTTGGGGTGTGTGTCTTCAAGACAGATATCAACAGTGAGCGATCCTGTGAAAAATGGATGGTTGCAGGGTAATCTCTCTTCAGTGGGGGTACCCGTGACTACTTCCATCAGCGACGACAAGATGTCTCTCTGTGGGTTCAGAATTTCTCTGTCAGCAAAACTCAGATCGTCACTCACTGTTCTCTGTTTCACATTTACAGAATAAACGTGTCCACAGGGATGGATCAACAGGAAAGGCGCTTGTTATCTCAATAAATCTCACGATGACGCGAAGAAAGAATGTTGAAACAATGGTTCAAAGCTGCTGGAAATGAGCTCAATCGAGGAGGAAATTTGTGCGGGACCATGTGAGGATGTCTCCACACTGTCCGAGGCCTGACAAAGTGAGAATTCCAACACACCATTCCATCACACACTTCCGGTGTCAGACACAGAGTGAATCTCTACCCACACCGTCCCATCACACACTCCCGGGGTCACACACAGAGTGAATCTCCCACCACACCGTCCTATCACACACTCACCGGGTCAGACACAGAGTGAATCTCCCTCCACACCGTCCCACCACACACTCCCGGGGTCAGACACAGAGTGAATCTCCCTCTACACCATCCCATCACACAATCCCGGGGTCGGACACAGTGAATCTCCCTCCAAACCGTCCCATCACAAACTCCCATGGTCAGACACAGAGTGAATCTCCATCCACACCGTCCCATCACACACTCCAGGGGTCAGACACAGAGTGAATCTCGCTCCACACCGTCCCATCACACAATCCCGGGGTCAGACACAGAGTTAATCTCCCAACACAGCGTCCCGTCACACACTCCCGGGATCAGACACAGAGTGAATCTCCCTCCACTCCGTCCCATCACACACTCCCGTAGACGGACGCAGAGTGAATCTCCCTCCACACCGTCCCATCACACATTCCCGGTGTCAGACGCCGAGTGAATCTCTCTCCACACCGTCCCATCACACACTCCCGGGTCAGACACTGAGTGAAGGTACCTTCATACTGTCCGATCACACACTTCCGTGGTCAGACACAGAGTGAATCTGCCTCTACACAGTCCCATCTCACATTGTTAGGGCCAGACAGCGAGAATATCTCCTATCAAACCGTCCAATCGCAAACTGCCAGGTTCAGGGACAGAGTGAATCTCCCTCTACACAGTCCCATCTCACAGTCCTGGTGTCAGACGCAGAGTGAATCTCACTCCACACCGTCCCATCACACCCTCCCGGGGTAAGACACAGAGTGAATTTCCCTCCACACTGACCCATCACACTTTCCCGGGGTCAGACACAGAGTGAATCTCCCAACAAACTGTACCATCACACACTCCCGGGGTCAGATACAGAGTTCATCTCCCAACACAGCATTCGTCACACACTCCCGGGGTCAGACACAGATTGAATCTCCCTCCACACCGTCCCATCACACAATCCCGGGGTCAGAAACAAAGTGAATCTCCAAACAAACTGTACCATCACACACTCCCGGAGTCCAGATACAGAGTTCATCTCCCAACACAGCATCCGTCACACACTCCCGGGGTCAGACACAGATTGAATCTCACTCCACACCGTCCCATCACACACTCCCGGGGTCAGATACAGAGTGAATCTCCCTCCACACCGTCTCATCACACACCCCCCGGGGTCAGACACAGAGTGAATCTCCCAACAAACTGTACCATCACACACTCCCGGGGTCAGATACAGAGTTCATCTCCCAACACAGCATCCGTCACACACTCCCGGGGTCAGACACAGATTGAATCTCCCTCCACACCGTCCCATCACACACTCCCGGGGTCAGATACAGAGTGAATCTCCCTCCACACCGTCCCATCACACACCCCCGGGGGTCAGACACAGAGTGAATCTCCAACACACAACCCCATCACACACTGCCGGGGTTCAGACACAGAGTAAATCACCCTCCACACCGTCGCATCTTACACTCCCGGTTTCAGCCGCTGAGTGTATCTCCCTCCACACCGTCCCATCCACACAATCCCGGGGTCAGACACAAAGTGAATCTCCCAACAAACCGTACCATCACACACTCCCGGGGTCAGATACAGAGTGAATCTCCCTCCACACCGTCCCATCACACACCCCCCGGTGTCAGACACAGAGTGAATCTCCCAACAAACTGTACCATCACACACTCCCGGGGGTCAGATACAGAGTTCATCTCCCAACACAGCATCCGTCACACACTCCCGGGGGTCAGACACAGATTGAATCTCCCTTCACACCGTCCCATCACACACTCCCGGGGTCAGATACAGAGTGAATCTCCCTCCACACCGTCCCATCACACATCCCCGGGGTCAGACACAGATTGAATCTCCCTCCACACCGTCCCATCACACACCCCCGGGGTCAGACACAGAGTGAATCTCCCAACACACAACCCCATCACACACTGCCGGGGGTCAGACACAGAGTAAATCTCCCTCCCACACCGTCGCGTCTTACAATCCCGGTTTTCAGCCGCTGAGTGTATCTCCCTCCACACCGTCCCATCACACAATCCCGGGGTCAGGACAC
>NW_027331966.1:300000-468751 GCF_048418815.1 Hemitrygon akajei
TGACAGTGATGGGAACTCCGATCAGTGATTTACTGAAGGGTTTAATGTTTCCTGAAATATCCAAGTGAGAGAAATTCCCTCAGACCCACGGTTTGAATCACTTTGTTCATCAATTTGTCTGTTTGTGTTCAGACTCGGGGTGAATGAATTGGGAGATTCGGGAGTGAAACTGGTGTCTGCGGCTCTGAAGAACTCGGAGTGTAAAATACAGAAACTGTGGTAAGTAGCAGACTGTGGCAGATTATGTTTCCAGTTACTGGGTGTCTGACACTGACCAGTAATGTGATGAGTAATTATGCTACTGCTAAACACTGGGGATTTGTACCGTCTCCTGTCTCTCTGTGTCCTTCACCCTCACTCTCTCTCATCTCCAGGCTGGGGGATGTCGGTCTCACAGATTCTGGTGCCGAAGATCTCGGCTCCGCTCTCAGTACAAACCCATCACTGATGGAGCTGGACCTGAATGGTAATAAACTGGGAGATTCCGGAGTGAATCTGGTGTCTGCGGCTCTGAGGAACCCGGAGTGTAAAATACAGAAACTGGGGTAAGTACCAGACTGTGGGAGATTGTGTTTACAGTCACTGGGTGTCTGACACTGAACATTAAGGTGATCAGTAATTGTGTTACTGATAAACACTGGGGATTTGTACCGTCTCCTGTCTCTCTGTGTCCTTCACCCTCACTCTCTCTCATCTCCAGGCTGTTGAATGTCGGCCTCACAGATTCTGGTGCCGAGGATCTCGTCTCCGCTCTCAGTACAAACCCATCACTGACGGAGCTGGACCTGAGATCAAACTCACTGACAGACCGATCTGTCCCCGCTCTCCGCCGCCTCATACTGACCCTTCCGAGTCTGGAGCGGATCCGGTGAGTGTTTGTGTTAATGTTCAATGTGATAAAATATCAGCCGATCCGCGGGTTTTCTGGTGATATTTGTCTGTGAGTGTTGAAACATTAACCTCAGTCCCCTGTTACTGACACTGTTGGGTAATCTGTTTATTTCGTCTTTATTCCTCCATCTGATTCAGGCTGTGGGGGAGTCGGTTCAGTGAGACCGGGGAGAAGGAACTGAGATCTCTGCAGGAACCCAGACCCGGACTGACAGTGACCGTGTAAACAACTGAATGTGTGAACATTCCCGTTCGCGGGATGGTGGCATTTGGCTGATTCCCTGCCCTCCCCTTTAACTCCCACTTTACCTTTAATGGCCGCGCATCAGGTTTAATTCCCAACCGTTCCAACGGAACTGGCTCCAGTCTCGCGACATCGAAAGTGATCCCGCAGTGACTTATTTCCGCCTATTGTCCAGCGGCCCAGCTTCCGCTGGATGTGCTAGTTCTAGACTCCCCCTGGCAATCAGACAGTCAGGAAGAGCCCGGGATGGCGGGCTGGGACACTGGTGTCCCGGTGTGGGATTATCCCGGGATAATAATCTTTTTACTCCCTTTGCTGAGGATGGTGCATGCGGCAGCCTGGCCGATATAATGATGTTAAATTGACAAATACCTCGGCAGTGACCCTGGATCTGCAGCGATCCCGGACACGGCCCTGAAGTGTGATTTTATAATCATCGGTTCCCCGATGCAGAGTGACGGTGAGAAACGGGACGGAATATTCAAACTGGCACTGGTTCTCGCCGGTCAGTTAATTGTGTGTGACTGTGAGTGAGTCGGGAGCAGCTTATTTATTCCCGCACGTCAGCAGCTCACACATTGTTTGATTTACATTTGTCATGATGAAATCAATAAACTGCTGTAACTTCCTGTCCTGGTGCCGGACTCGAGTTTTATTTGAGGTTTCTGCTGCCCCCGCACCCTCTGCACTGCAACAGTGGGTCGGAGCTCCTCACACTGACGCAGTAGCGTCTCAGCTCCAGGCTGAGGGAGGGTGGACCGTCAGAGTCTGGGTGCCCAGGATCTCATCTCCACCCATCATCCATTCTGGCTAAATGATCCCCTCCTGTCTTCCGCAGATAGTTAAAATCGACTGCAATAACAGACATGAGTACTCTGAGGTACTCATCGTCCCATCACACACTCCCGGGGTCAGACACAGAGACAATCTCCCTCCACACCGTCCCATCACACACTCCCGGTGTCAGACAGAGAGTGAATCTCCCTCCACACGGTCCCATCACACACTCCCGGTGTCAGACAGAGAGTGAATCTCCCACCACACCGTCCGAATCACACATTCCCGGGGTCAGACACAGAGTGAATCTCCCTCCACACCGTCCCATCACACACTCCCGGGGTCAGACACAGAGTGAATCTCCCTCCTCACCGTCCCATCACACACTCCCGGGGTCAGACACAGAGTGAATCTCCCTCCACACTGTCCCATCACACACTCCCGGTGTCAGACACAGAGTGAATTTCCCTCCACACTGTCCCATCACACACTCCCGGGGTCAGTGTGATGTGAATCTCCCTCCACACCATCCCATCACACACTCCCGGGACCAAACACAGAGTGAATCTCCCTCCACACCGTCCCATCACACACTACCGGGGTCAGACACGGAGTGAATCTCCCTCCACACCGTCCGAATCACACACTCCCGGGGTCAGACACAGAGTGAATCTCCCGCCACACCGTCCCAACACACACTCCCGGGGACAGAAACAGAGTGAATCACCCTCCACACCGTCCCATCACACACTCCCGTGGTCAGACACAGAGTGAATCTCCCTCAGCACCGTCCCATCACACACTCCCGGGGTCAGACACAGAGAGAATCTCCCTCCACACCGTCCCATCACACACTCCCGGTGTCAGACAGAGAGTGAATCTCCCTCCACACCATCCCATCACACACTCCCGGTGTCAGACAGAGAGTGAATCTCCCACCACACCATCCGAATCACACATTCCCGGGGTCAGACACAGAGTGAATCTCCCTCCACACCGTCCCATCACACACTCCCGGGGTCAGACACAGAGTGAATCTCCCTCCTCACCGTCCAATCACACACTCCCGGGGTCAGACACAGAGTGAATCTCCCTCCACACCGTCCCATCACACACTCCCGGGGTCAGACACAGAGTTAATCTCCCTCCTCACCGTCCCATCACACACTCCCGGGGTCAGACACAGAGTGAATCTCCCTCCACACCGTCCCATCACACACTCCCGGGGTCAGACACAGTGTGAATCACCCTCCACACCGTCCCATCACACACTCCCGTGGTCAGACACAGAGTGAATCTCCCTCAGCACCGTCCCATCACACACTCCCGGGGTCAGACACAGAGACAATCTCCCTCCACACCGTCCCATCACACACTCCCGGTGTCAGACAGAGAGTGAATCTCCCTCCACACCGTCCCATCACACACTCCCGGTGTCAGACAGAGAGTGAATCTCCCACCACACCATCCGAATCACACATTCCCGGGGTCAGACACAGAGTGAATCTCCCTCCACACCGTCCCATCACACACTCCCGGGGTCAGACACAGAGTGAATCTCCCTCCTCACCGTCCCATCACACACTCCCGGGGTCAGACACAGAGTGAATCTCCCTCCACACTGTCCCATCACACACTCACGGGGTCAGACACAGAGTGAATCTCCCTCCCCACCGTCCCATCACACACTCCCGGGGTCAGACAGAGAGTGAATCTCCCTCCACACCGTCCCATCACACACTCCCGGTGTCAGACAGAGAGTGAATCTCCCACCACACCATCCGAATCACACATTCCCGGGGTCAGACAAGAGTGAATCTCCCTCCACACCGTCCCATCACACACTCCCGGGGTCAAACACAGAGTGAATCTCCCTCCTCACCGTCCCGTCACACACTCCCGGGGTCAGACACAGAGTGAATCTCCCTCCACACTGTCCCATCACACACTCCCGGGGTCAGACACAGAGTGAATCTCCCTCCTCACCATCCCATCACACACTCCCGGGGTCAGACACAGAGTGAATCTCCCTCCACACTGTCCCATCACACACTCACGGGGTCAGAAACAGAGTGAATCTCCCTCCCCACCGTCCCATCACACACTCCCGGGGTCAGACACAGAGTGAACCTCCCTCCACACCGTCCCATCACACACTCCCGGGGTCAGACACAGAGTGAATCTCCCTCCACACCATCCCATCACACACTCCCGGGACCAAACACAGAGTGAATCTCCCTCCACACCGTCCCATCACACACTCCCGGGGTCAGACACAGAGTGAATCTCCCTCCACACCGTCCGAATCACACACTCCCGGGGTCAGACACAGAGTGAATCTCCCTCCACACCGTCCCAACACACACTCCCGGGGTCAGACACAGAGTGAATTTCCCTCCACACTGTCCCATCACCCACTCCCGGGGTCAGACACAGAGTGAATCTCCCTCCACACCATCCCATCACACACTCCCGGGACCAAACACAGAGTGAATCTCCCTCCACACCGTCCCATCACACTCTCCCGGGGTCAGACACAGAGTGAATCTCCCTCCACACCGTCCGAATCACACACTCCCGGGGTCAGACACAGAGTGAACCTCCCTCCACACCGTCCCATCACACACTCCCGGTGTCAGACAGAGAGTGAATCTCCCTCCACACCGTCCCATCACACACTCCCGGTGTCAGACAGAGAGTGAATCTCCCACCACACCATCCGAATCACACATTCCCGGGGTCAGACACAGAGTGAATCTCCCTCCACACCGTCCCATCACACACTCCCGGGGTCAGACACAGAGTGAATCTCCCTCCTCACCGTCCCATCACACACTCCCGGGGTCAGACACAGAGTGAATCTCCCTCCACACCATCCCATCACACACTCACGGGGTCAGACACAGAGTGAATCTCCCTCCCCACCGTCCCATCATACACTCCCGGGGTCAGACACAGAGTGAACCTCCCTCCACACCGTCCCATCACACACTCCCGGGGTCAGACACAGAGTGAATTTCCCTCCACACTGTCCCATCACACACTCCCGGGGTCAGACACAGAGTGAATCTCCCTCCACACCATCCCATCACACACTCCCGGGACCAAACACAGAGTGAATCTCCCTCCACACCGTCCCATCACACACTCCCGGGGTCAGACACAGAGTGAATCTCCCTCCACACCGTCCGAATCACACACTCCCGGGGTCAGACACAGAGTGAATCTCCCTCCACACCGTCCCAACACACACTCCCGGGGTCAGACACAGAGTGAATCACCCTCCACACCGTCCCATCACACACTCCCGTGGTCAGACACAGAGTGAATCTCCCTCAGCACCGTCCCATCACACACTCCCGGTGTCAGACACAGAGTGAATCTCCCTCCACACCATCCCATCACACACTCCTGGGACCAAACACAGAGTGAATCTCCGTCCACACCGTCCCATCACACACTCCCGGGGTCAGACACAGAGTGAATCTCCCTCCACACCGTCCGAATCACACACTCCCGGGGTCAGACACAGAGTGAATCTCCCTCCACACTGTCCCATCACACACTCCGAGGGACAGTCTCGGGAAAAAAGGTCTCTCGTGTGAGATATATGAACTGAGTTGAATCAGATTACAGAGGACACTGTCATTGTGCAGGGGACACACACACACACACACACACACACACACACAGACACACACACACACACACACACACACACACACACACACACACACACACACACACACACACACAAACACACGCACGCACACGCACACGCACACAAACGCACAAACACACACGTTGAATATATGTAGAAGTGCTCACAGAGACTAGGAGGGATGCAATTTGCACAGACCAGGGGAGGGTGGGAGGGAGTACAAACGGGCAAGGGAGTACAGATGAAATTCATAAACAAAGCAGCTAACAATCACATTTGAATTCTAGAGTCGAGAGATCGCCCAGGATGAAGTCAAAGTTGAGGATAATTTTGCAAAGCGGGACTCCACCCCTTCGTCCTCTACTACGGTCCGCACTCCTCACAGGACGCTGTCCCTTCCCTTCTACTCACACGGACCGCGATCCCAATTAAATGCCATTCTTTCCCATTTTATTCCCACCATTCGCATTACCAAAGGACCCTACCCCTTCACATTCACTCCCACTCTTTGCCTGCCAGTGGGGACATGGCCCTTCCCATTTACTCCCACCCTCTGCACCGCTTCCCATTCACGCCAATCGTCCGAACTTCCAATCCATACATTCCCATTCACTCCCAATGAGACCCAAACCTTCCCATTCACTACCACCCTCTGCACCGCTTCCCATTCACTCCAATCGTCCGAACTCCCAATCCATACATTCCCATTCACTCCCAATGGGACCCAAACCTTCCTATTCACTACCACCATCTGCCTCCCAATGGGACTCCTTCCAGTTCATTTCTAATGGGTCTGTGAACCTGGAAATTGGCTGGGAGGCCCGAATTCTTTGTTTGACAGAACTCGGAGTGGCGTTTAGGAAAGTTGACGAGAACACCGATGGTTTATTAGTTACAAGGAAAGTCGAGGATCGTGTGGATGTTGACGACTTTGTAAAACTGACGAGATTCTAACTTTTGGTGTACACGGTGTAGATGATCGGACTGATGGACATTCGGCACGCCTTCCTGAAGATGGTGGGGGGTGGGGGTGCGTGTGAGAGAGGTTTATGGTTTCCGTGTCCCCACGCCGGAAGATTCATTGCGCCCGGTTCCCGGTGTCCACATAGCACACAGGAAGTTATACAGGGCACGGTTCCCGGTCTCCATATCACAAACTGGGAATTTTGCCAGGCACGGTTCCCGATCTCTGTCTCCACACCGAGAGTTTTACCGCGCACGGTGTCGGTTCTCTGTATCGACACCGGGAATATTACCGCACACGTTTCCTGGTGTCTGTATCCTCCTCTCTCCACGACACTCGGAGTGATGACGCACAGGATCCGGAGATGAGGATGTCGGATCGGTCTCTATTGTTTGCGATATATTTATTATTAGTGATAAACAGTCTGCGCAATCGAGTGGACGGTGGTCGAGAGTGTATGTCCTGCGAGGGGCTCCTGATTGAAAATGGTGAATATGGAGGGAACAACAGAAGGATTTAGAATGGTCACTAGGGAGGGAGTGAAAGGTTGACTGAAAATGGACTCCGGGGAGAGAATGAGGGGCTGAGTGACAATGGGCGCCAGGAAGGGGACGATGGGCGGAATTAAGATGGCCGTGGTCAGCTTGTTTCTCATGGCCGGCAGGGAGGGAGTGATACACTGACAAGAGAGTGGGAGTGACAGGCGGAGTAAAATGACCAACAGGGTTGGTATTGTGCACTGACTGAAAATTATCACGGGGTGGGGGGGGGGGAAGTTATGTGCTGATTAAAAATAAGATTCTGGATTAAAGCCAGGATATAAAATTATCACCAGGGAGAGAGTGACGCCCCGAGATAACATTGTCACCAGGGAGGGAATGACGCGCGAATTGAAAATGATCCGTGAGGGAGGGATGCACTGAGAGAAAATGGACGCCAGGAAGGGAGCAACACACTGACAACCCGGAGGAAATGGCGGCCCGACCTGAAATAGTCCCTGATTCCTTTGTTACAATGGCCGACAAGGAGAGAATGATGGACGGAACTCAAATGGCCAACAGGGAGGGAGAGACGCACCGGGTAAAATGGCCTAAATGGAGACAATGGCACATTGAGAAGAGGGAGGGGGTAATAGGTCGATGTAAAACGATCTATTGGGAGAGAGTGACGCTCTGACAAAAAATGGTCGCTGCTTCGCTTAAGATGTCTGACGGGGCAATTTAGGGTTAGTGATACATTGTTTAAAGTGAGCGCCGGGAAGGGATGTTGTGAGACTCCGATTGAAAACTGCTGTCACCATCGTTAATTTTGTTGAGAAATAGGGAGAGATGTGGTGACTGAAGGAGACCCCGTTCGGCCGGGTTGAAACGGGACCAAGGAGGGAGAGATGTGGACTGAAGGAGACCCCGTTCAGCCGGGTTGAAACGGGACCTAGGAGCGAGCGACGCCTCGGTTAAAGTGATCGGCAGAGTGGGAGTGAAAGACACGTTGACTTCAAACGGCCGACGCTTCACTTGAAATGGCCTCTGGGGAGAGAGTGACGGCTTTGGTAGAAGTGAGCACAAGAGAGGGAGGGACGCGCTGATTTAAAATGGGAGAATCCTTGGTTAATGTGGCCGCCAGGGATGGTGTGAGACACTGACTTACAATGGCCACTGTCACACTCAGAATCTATGGCGAAGGAACATGCGCTGCCCATGGATACAATCCCGGGATCGAGTGTGTTATTGATTGTAATAACAGTATTTTAATTTGTGTTTTATATAGTCTTGCATATTGTATATATGTTTTAATTCTAATAATGTTGTCATTGAATAAACTAATGTATATATCTCAGATATTTACACATACACACATACATGTGGGTTTTGGGGAGGAGGGGTGAGGGGTTTGGGAGGAAGAGGAGTGATGGGACGAGGAGTGGACTGAGGAGACGGTGAGCGTGGCGAAGTCACTGACTCAATAAGGGACGAAAAGGGGAGGGGCGAAAGTTGCTGTCACAAACTGGTGCCCGACATGGAGAAGATAGAGACGGAGTGAGGAGGAGTGAAACGACAGGAAGGGAGCGGGGGTGATGGGACGGGGATGGAGGGGATGTAATGGGACGTAGAGGGAAGGGAAGTGATGGGACATGGAAGAGGGGGAAGTAATGGGACGGGGGGGGGAATGATCTGAGAGGACAGGTCTGAGAGAACAGTATGAACGATTGGGGAATGACTTTTTCAATAGTGGAGGATGAATGGGTGATGACATTTCCTTCGCAAATAAGACGCGCTGCAAGAAAGGGGGCGTGTTCTGGGGAAAGTGGGAGCGAGGGGTCGGGGACGCGGTCAGGGCTGATAGGACGGAGAGTTGAGTGTCTCAACGGAGGGAGAGGGGAGCGACTCATTCAACAACTGAAGGAAGGGAATGCGTGGGGGAGCGAAATTTCCTATCAGAAAATGTTCGCCACCCAGGATGTGGTGGATGGCGGGAGAAAGGGCAAGGGGTCAGAGAGGGGAGGGTGTCAAGAGTGACGGGGTGTGTAGGGGTTTGACTCACTGGGTAACAGAGGGAGGGAAGGCGATGAGGAAAGGCGAAAATTGGCATCGCGAAATGGCAGCCAACCAGCATAAGATGTAGAGCATCGAGGTGGTGGGGATAGGAAAGCGAGGGGAGGGAGGGAAGGGGGTTTGCGAATGATGCGATGGGAAGGAAGGTGTCAAGATGGAGAGTGTGAGGGAGTGACACACTTCGTGGTGGAGGAAATGAGAGGGAGGATTACACACTGTCACAAAATGTCTGTCGGCAGAAGGTTCAATGGAGAGTTGGGAGACCGAGGAGGGAGGGAATGGAGAGGAGGGATGAGGAGTTGATATTGAATAAACAGGGAGGGAAGTGAGTAGAAGGTGAGGGTAAGTGTGTGCCTCATTCTATGATACTAGGAACGTAGTTACCAATATTAACCTTCACAAAATGGCTGCCAGCCAGCGTGAGATGGGCGGTGATAGAGGGGAGAGCGAGGGGACAGGGAGCGGAGTGTTTCAGGAGTGACGGGATGGGGTGAGGGTGGGAGGGGCGACTCGTAACAAGGGAGCGGGAACACTGAGGGGTACCCATGGGGAGGAATATATATAGTTTGGCACAGTTACCACCCCTCACATCTCCTAAATACCGCCTTGATTTTTTTCCCTCCCTTCCTCAGGTCTCCTGCCCCGAATACTTCAGTCTGTCCCGTGGATTGGGGGACGCGTTGTCACTGAGGCCCCTGAAAGGCAGGAGTGGGCGCGGGCTTACTGGAGAAGATGGAGGCTAGGTCTATCGGTGCCGGCTGGTTAGGAGCGGGCGGGGTGAGAGGAAGTGATCAGATTGAGGAGGGGAGGGGAGGGGAGAAAGAAAGTTGAGGAGAGGAGACGAGAGGAGTCTGAGCGTCGTCCATTACCCACGCTCTCAGCCTCTCTCTCCCACACTCCCCTCTCTTCCCCCTCTGTCCCCTTTTCCCTCTCCATCTATTCCCCCTCCTCTCTCTCCCCCACCCTATCCTCCAGCCCCTCTCACCACCCTTTGTTTCCGTCCTCCCCCATCACCATCTCTCTCTCTATCCTCCCCCACGCTGCCTCGCCCCGTCTCTATATCCCCGGTCTCATCCCAAAGCTCTCCCTCATCCCGGCTGTTCTCTCATCTACGATTTCTCTCCCTCTCCTACTGGTCTATCTCCCGTCTTGGTCTCCCCTTCTCCCACACTGGCCTTTCTCTCCGTCTCACTCCCTAATCACCCCAGTCGCTCTCTCTCCGCCCTCCCAGATTCTCTCTCTCCCAGATTCCCTCTCTCCAACATTCTCTTTCAAAGTTAAAAGTAAATCTATTATGAAAGTACATCTACCGTCACCATATACAGCTCTAAAATTCAGTTTAGAAACAGAGAACATAGGAACACAGAAAAACTAGAGCACAATACAGGCCCTTCGGCCCACAAAGCTGTGCCGAGGATGTCATTTCCTTGCAGGCATACACCAAAAGCAATATAAAATAATAACGATAATAGAATAAATGAAACATATCTTCTGATGGTAATTAGGCAGGGTTTTCTTCCGCCAGGGTCCTTCTCAACTCCCCCCTTACCCCCGTCTGTCTGCTTCAGACTCTCAGTCCCTCTCCGGACTCTCTAACCTAGAGCTCTTTCTCTCCCGTCTCTCTCTGTCCCTGCTGTCTCCCTCTCTTTCATCCCATCGACCGTGACGTGGAGTGTGAGAAGTGTGGTGGGGGTAAATCACTCTCTCTCTCTCTTTCTCTGTCTGTCTGTCTGTCTGTCTCTCTCTCTCTCTCTCCCCCCGCCCCCTTTCTCCCCGATGCCGCAGTCCCTTTCTCTCAATCCCAAACCCCAGACTCTCCCACGGGAGGATGTGCGAGGAGAGAGAGAAGGATTGTTATAGAGAAGGATTTCGAGGCAGTGAGTAAAAAAAAGAGTGACAGTCAGACAGGCAGACAAATACGGGAGAGACAGAAAAAACACAGAAAGCAAACCCGAGGGAGAGAGTGAGAGAGTAAGTCCGAGAGAGCAATCAGTGAAACCGAGAGAGTGAGAGAGAGAGAGAGAGAGAGAGAGAGAGAGAGAGAGAGAGAGAGAGAGAGAGAGAGAGAGAGAGAGAGAGAGAGAGAGAGAGAGAGAGAGAGAGAGAGAGAGAGAGAGAGAGAGAGAGAGGCAGACAGTGAGAGTAAGGAGCGTGATAGTTAAAGAGAGAGGGAGAGATGCAGAGAGAGAGACAGTGAGTGTCAGGATGAGTGTCAATCGGAGACGAGATGTGGACGGATCAGCGACGCGTGAAAGGCTCCATTCAGAGCAGCAGAAACTCGCACCGCAGCTCGGGAACAGGAGGAACTGGCGAACGGAGCGAGAATGGGAAACCTCAGACCCTCCCCTTGTGCTACCTTGGTTACTGTGTTCGGGTCAGAGAGAATGGAACATCCCAATCCCCTTTCTAAGTGTGTGTAGCTCCCTCACCAGCTTCTCTCCTCTGTCCACACGCCTCACCTCCTCCATCTCCCCATCCTCCTCACCCGTCACCATCCCCACACAGCAGTATGTCAAGTCAAGTCAAGTCGTCTCACTTTTTATTGTCATTTCGACCATAACTGCTGGTCCAGTACACAGTAAAAACGAGACCACGTTTTTAGGGTAGTGGTGCTAAATGAAACAATACAAAACTACACTGAACTACGTAAAAACAACTCTGCAGACCTACACAGGATAAAGTGCACAAAACAGTGCAAGCCGAACAATAAATAATAGGCAGTACAATAAAGACAATGGACACAGTAGAGGGCAGTAGGTTGGTGTCAGTCTAGACTCTGGGTATTGAGGAGTCTGATGGTTGGGGACAGAAACTGTTATACTGTCTGGTCATGAGAGCCAGAATGCTTCGGTGCCTTTTGCCAGATGGCAGGAGGGAGAAGAGATTGTATGAGGGGTGCGTGGGGTCCTTCACAAAGCTGTTAGCTTTGCGGATGCAGCGTGTGGTGTAAATGTCCGTGACAGCGGGAAGAGAGACCTCGATGATCTTCTCAGCTAACCTCACTATCCGCTGCAAGGTCTTGCGATCCGAGATGGTGCAATTTCCGAACCAGGCAGTGATGCAGCTCCTCAGGATGCTCTCAATACAACCCCTGTAGAATGTGATGAGCATGGGGGTTAGGAGATGGACTTTCCTCATAAAATCTCCAGAAAAGCACAATATTAACCACTATTAGAATGGTCGGGAAGTTCTGAGCGATTGAAAAATGTGTGTGTCCGTACCTCTGGTTTTATCAGCTTTAGCCGAGAAAAACAAAATAATACATACTGACGTGTACCACACATATATCGCATAATATCTTGGTCTGGAACCGATCTGGAAATCTTACAAAAGAAAATAGGGGAAGTTAGGGGAATGAGGAAGTTTGAAAAACACCATGCACACTGGAACTCATCTATATTAACGCCATCTAGGAAAGAAGGATGAACAGAATAAGACATAAATACTTCAGGAAACAGTCAGATACAACTTCTAAGATATTTTACATTAATGGAAACATGATTAGCCACTCCAACAAACATATACTATTCTGATACGCAGTACACGAAACTAAAATTAAATGAAAACACAAGGATGATAAATGAAGGAAGTATCAGTACAGTAGAAACTGTTAACCAATGGAAGAGCATGAACTCCAGACGGCAACATCCTTGTAAATTTCCAGTATCATCTATCTAAGTATACATTACTAAAATGCTCATTCTGTTTCTCTGCCTGTCTAGCCTCAGCAGCGCCTCACGATGCTCACAGCAGCGACACCAACGGGAGCAAAAGGGCAGGGCAGCTCTATTTGGAGCGGTCACATTCTGCTAATCACCATCAGCACGTGCAGGATTGGAACAGATTGAACTGCGACCCATCAAGAAGAGATAATTAAACCTTATTGTAATGACGTATTTCCAAACACCCATCAAACCCTTTGCTGCAGTCAAAGGACAGTGGTGACTATATCACGTCTATTTAGGAGACCGCCAACCACATCAAGGGAAATCAGCATCCTGGAGGCTTTAGCGTTACTGCTTCGTATCTTCTATCCAGCATTAAGGTTTTATATATATATATATATATATATGTATATATATAGATATATACAGTCAGCCTAATTATGCCGCTTGGAAAGAGAAGGGGGGAAGTTATGGTCAAGAGATGACGCCAAACATCGTCGGGAAGCGGCAAGGATAGGAAGAGAAAAATAATCGGGTGAGGCCAAGGTCGCACGTCTCCAGGATCAAAGAGTCAGGGCAAAAAAAGATGAGAGAAGAAGAGGCAGAGGAGGAGAAGAGATGAAGAGACGGGGGATGAAAGGGCTGCGTATCTCCAAAATGACACCAACAGACATAGAAAGAGGAGGAGAACAAGAATCGGATCGGGCCAGGGCAGCACGACTCCAGGATCAAAAACAAAGGACAAATGGCAGAAGAGATGAAGAGACGGAGGATGAAAGGGCTGCGCGTCTCCAGAATGACAGAAACAGGCACAGAAGGAGGAGAGAGGAAGAGACAGAGGAGAAAAGGAAAGATCGACTCGAGAATATGCGGCAAAAGATTAATTATTTCGAGAGTTACTGAAGAAGACACTGCCCGCTTTCAACGATAATACCTCGACAGAGAAAGAGCAAGGCAAATTGCACGACTCGCACGCCGTAACATTTCTGCTGATGTTCATAGGATTACAAGAGTATGCCCTTACTGCCGTGCCTTAATATTCACTGGAAAAACCGGAAATTCCTGCTGTATGAAGGGAAAGGTCAGGATAGGCAATTTGTAGCCTCTACCCAATGAACTCCTCAATTTATACAGCAATGGTGAACCGATTGCAAACGAGTTCAGAGAGAACAGACAATACAGTTGCCTCTTCCAAATGACATCCTTTGGTGCCAAAGAAGTCCTCCCAAAGAGGAATGGATGGAATCCTTCTGTGATTATTCAAGACCAAATCTATCATTACATCGGACAATTAATGCCAGACCAGCAAGCCCAATTCCTTCAAATTTACTTTATGGATCCACAAGACAGCGTAGTGTTGAGAATGGGGACACTACAGAATAATGGAATTCAACGTGAGATTGTTGAATGATTGGAAAACCTGCTACGGCAACGAAACCCGTACATTGCGTCCCTTCGACTTGCTAAAGAACAAATTGAAGGCATGCCAGAGGCGTGCATTGTCATTGATCCTGACCGCAGACCGGCATTTGAACATGAGAGATGATTTAATGCACAAATTGCCAACGAAGTCGCTGTCATTATACCGAACAGCACCGAATCTGAAGCACGATCACGGTACATTGTGTTGAAAGAACGAGGAGGTGATTCGCAAATAATTTCAGAGTCCCATCGCACATGTGACAGCTTCCAATACGTGTTTATCTTTCCACTTGGAGACGATGGCTGGCATCGTCAATTCCAAATGATGAACAAGAAACTGACGGCATTGCGACATTATGCGTATCGAATAGTGAACCATGAGAATGAGATTAATAACCTTCTCAGAGGAGGACGTCTATTCCAACAACACGTTGTCGATAAGATTGAAAGCGAGAGGCTGAGCTATATCCGAATGAATCACGCAACCTTGAGATGAACAACATACAGCGGCCTGAGTGATGCATTGAATGATGACGATGATTTCCGAAATATTGGAAGGCGCATCATCCTCTCCTCAACATTTGTCAGTGGACCGAGATACATGGAACGATGTCAGGACGCCATGATGTACATACGGAAGTATGGTAATGCTTCATTGTTCATTACAATGACTTGCAATCCAAACTGGCCCGAAATCCGACAGCATCTTTTTTTTTTTGCATCAGCAACCAAACGATCGGCCGGATCTAATTGCGAGAGTGTTCGGGAAAAATAAACGAAAACATTAGAGTATTCTTGAAGGGTGGAAGATCAACCAGACATGTTGTCATAAAAACTGTCCTTCGGTAAACGAGGCAGAGCTATATTTCTTTTGCTACGCGTCTTTCTTCTTCAGTAAACTGAGTTTTTCTTCTTTGAATTCCAAAGCAAAGCGATAGCAATAGCAGTCAGGGAAATTTAATGTTCATTCTGGTCACAACAGACTGCATTACCTTTCTCTCAAAGGGTGCCCAAACAGTCACCCGGTTGTCTAATCCAACCTAATGGCTCACCAGTCAGTTCACACGGGAGAAAAGCCGTTCACCTGCTTCGAATGTGGGAAGGATTCACATGGTCATCTCATCTACTGAAACACCAGTCAGTTCACACTGGGGATAGGCCGATCACCTGCTCAACATTGGGAAGAGTTTCTGTCAGACATCTCTACCAAATGTGCATCACTGAGTTCACACTGCGGAGAGGCCGTTCACCTGTTGTGAATGTGGGAAGGGATTCCATCAGTAATCTAACCTTGTGACACAGTACCGGTTCACACTGGGAGAAACTTTAAATGAGCCATATGCTGAATATTTGTACATCACCGTTGCTGAATGCAATTTCGAGACTGACGGTCGGTGCTGAACTCTGCAAATATTGCTGCCGCTCACCACACCCAGTTCTGCACCCTGGTCATTGGGCATGGGAGGAGTTTATTCTGCTGTACATTCACCTTTAATGGGACTGGAGCTTAATATTCTGGATCTGAGATAAATAACTCAGTTCTGTTTTAACTCTGTCTTCGGTACTTTGTGAATTTATAACACACCTAGTGTACAGTAAAGAGTCAACTCAGGCCGGCAGGACCCTGTTAGTGGTTCTGTTCCATGACATTCCTTTAAAATCCTCCCCTGTTGTTCATTTATCTCTCTCCCTGTGGTGATAGCTTCCAAACAATCACCACTCTGTGGGTGAAGAGGTTTCCCTTGAATTTCCTGCAGACTTAAGAAGTCGAGCTGATTACAGGTCTGTCTCAGATGTTTTTCGCCCCTCTAATCTCTTGCTGAGGAAAAATTATATTGGATGTTAACCGCCTTAATCACGACTCATGTCCACCTTATGGGTCACCGTTCCTGCTTCTAAAGTGTTGTTAGAAAACACCACTGTCCTCTAAAGACTGAAAGCAGAATGGGAAACCATCAGTTGGATGTTCAACGAAGCAGGGTCAGAAACCCCGAGGGGGGTCTGTGCAGGGCAGAGTTTGGGGCTCTAGACGATGGTCGAGGTAAGAACCTATGATGAGGAGAACGGAATCAGCAGCAGGGCGCGGCAACAAATGACAGAATAGCAACATTTAGAAGCTGATTGACAGAGAAAATAATTCGGTTGGCTGACTGATGACACAAACGATACCAGTGGCGAGATGTCCCGCTGGTCGGGGAACAACTGTGTGTTGGGAATGGTTTTATCTATTGAGAAATTTGCTCCTGCTTGTTTATTCGGTAATACTATATCCGTATGGTTATTATGGATTGTCCTATCTGAAATAATGTATTGATTATCACATAATTTTGTAAGATTTTGACTCTAAAAATGGACCAGGCTTGAATTTATGGTCGATGGTCTTTCATGAGTTTTTTTTTAATTTTAAAGCAATATTTTGGTGAATGACATTTGCCACTTGATTGTACCTGTGTAAGTAATCAGATTCAGTTAAACTGCTGCAGGATCACGGAATGTGTTGGATTGAGTCTGGTTTCTCTTGGAATTTTCTGCATTTATCACCATGTTTGGTTCTCTTTTATGTAGTTTTGATTATTTTAAATATTAACCACCATGTCCTGATTTCATAAGGAACTTTTCTTTCTGCGAAGAGGTCTCCAACTTTGAGTTGGGTGTTCGATACTTCTTTGTCAACATCTGGTCTGCTCAGATCTTTGGGATGTCTCCCATGTAGGGTTATACTCATTCCAGTGGTTAATGTTTTCTTCCATCGTGATGATTTATTTTTCTGAGTTGGTCTCTCACTTAAGTTTTCTGGTGTGTACTTCACATCACAATTGCATATGCTCACATGGAGTGCTGATTCCTGCCCTTATGAACAAAATATATATTTAGGACTTTTGTCTGACTGTTGTGTCAGTTTTTAAAGTCTGTAATTCCTCGTCCTCCATCTGTCCTAAGTAGTGTTGACCTAACTGTGTTTCAGTGTAAATACTGTTTTCTAAATTTGTCATTTCAGCTATTATTTTTTCTTTGTAAAGATCCAGATCGGAACGGGACCAGGATATTTTTTTCCTAAAGAATACATTAATATGGGATAATGAAAACGTTTATTGTCGTTGTTGTATTTGTTGTACTATTGAGCTCTGCTTGTCAGGTTTTCATAAGACGAAGTAAATTTTGTCCAATGCTTTCACTATTTGACACTGTTTCCTATTTTCTTGCTTGGTGATATTCCAGATACCTGGGTATCGACAGCCCTGATGAGGGGTCTTGGCCTGAAACATTTATTCCCAACTATAGATGGTGCCTGACCTGCTGATGTCCTCCAGCACATTGCGTGCATTTCTCTATACTCCCAGCATCTGCAGTGCGCCTTGTGTCCCATGTACTTGTAAGTTTCTGGTCAGGAGCGGGGGGTGATAGATTCTACATTGGTCAGGACATGACGGGATACAGGGAAAAGGCAAAGATTGGGCCTCAGAAGAAAACTGGAGCAGCCGTAATTAAATGGTGGAGCAGACTCGATGGGTCAAATAACCTAATTCTGCCCCTGCATCTTTTGGTCTGGTGTTTCATATCCATCGCTCGGTTGTATTGGACTTTACTGATCTGTTTTGTATAATACCAGCTCTATTGCAACTGTCATGTTTTATTGCTCTGCACTGATCCTGTCCAATGTTGATGTTTACATCTTTAGAAATTATTAAGGTCCGTCTACAGAGGGTTTGTTAACCGATAATAATGTTTATTATATTTTTCTTGTTTCTCAGCTCCAGCTGAATTAACGAGGTACAGACATGGCGAAGCACACTCATTTCTGAGTTTGCTAGGGACTTGTCTGCTCGGATCGCGGGGATGTCTTATGTGGCGGGACATGAGTGGTTAACTTGTTCTTCTATAGTGACCATCTCTTCATTTTCTTAATTGTGTTTTCATTTCAGTGTAGTGATGTGTACTTCTTATTAGTTTTATACATGTCGGCATGGAGTGCTGAATCCTGGTTTCGTAAAGGAAAATACATCGTTAGGAGATATCTTACTTCATCCTCCCCGTCCGCTTACATTTCTTACTCTGACTCCTCAACTTTCTTCCCCCCAGAATGCCAATAATTCGAGAGTATCAGGGCAGACGTGAGTATAGATGCTATTACTAAGGATAAAATTTACTATGGAAGCTGAAAGGCCTGGAGGTAGCTAAGACTCCTGGGCCAGATGGTGCACACCCCAGGATGCAGAAAGAGGTAGCTGAAGAGACTGTGAAGGCATTAGAGTCATAGAACACTACAGCACAGAACAATGCCATTCGGCCAATCCAGTCTGTCCCAGAGCATTAATCTGCCTCGTTCCAACAATTCCCACCGGGACCATACCATTCATATAGACATCCATACCCCTCTCATCCATGCGGCCATCCAAACCTAATTTGAAATGTTGAAAATCGACCCTGCCACTTGCTCTGGCAGCTCATTCCATATTCTCACTGCCTCTGAGTGAAAAGGTTCCCCCTCATGTTTCTCTTAAAGACTGAGTAATGAACTTTTAAGTGTCTCTTGATTTTGGAATGTTTCTGGCAGACTAGAAAGTTGCAAATGTCATTTCACGCTTTAAGAAGGGAGGGAGACAGAAGAAAGGAAACTTTCGCACAGTTAGTCTGACCTCAGTGGTTGGAGTCCATTCAGGATGATTTTTCAGGATAGTTGGAGGCGCATGATATAATAGCCTTAAGTCAGGGGAAAACTTGTTTGAGAATTCCATTGGAATTATATGATGAAATAATAGGCAGGATGGACAAAGGAGAGAATGTGGACGTTGTTTGTTTGGATTTTCAGATGTTCTTTCACAAGATCTTGCACGAGACTTCCTAACAAGATCACAGCTCATGGTGTTACAGGGAAAAAAAACTGGCATCGATCGAAGATTGGTTTACTGGCAGGAGGCAAAGAGTCAGAACAATGTGAGCCTGTTCTGTTTGCTGCGAGTAACTCATGGCGTTTCATGGGGTCATTATTGAGACCGTTTCATTTCATGTTAGATATCAACAATCTGGATGAGAGAATTGATGGCTTGGTGACCACCTTTGCAGTTGATACCAAGGTAGTTGCCGGCCAGGTAGCTCAGAGTAAAGTGGGTGTCTGCAGAAGGACTCAGACCGGTTTGGAGGACAGACAATGAAGTGGCAGATGAAATACAGTGTAGGGATTGCGGTCTGCAGTCAGGTACTCAGGTTCTCTCAGAATAATGTTGCACGAACATTTTCAGCAAAACACTCCGACACAATGCAGTTTTAATTTTGTTTCCGACAAAAATCCCATTTTGGTACTACAAGTAAAGTACATTTCCACAGTAGTGGAAAAGGGCACAGACACTCCTCGCCATCTGTAAAAAACCGTTTCAACCCCGACACCACTCCCGATTTCTGTAAACCCCCTCCGACCCACAAAACAATCGCGATCTCTGCAAAACCCTCCACCATCCACCCTGGAGCATTTAACGACAGCTGACCCGAGAAAGACACTGTCGGTGGCAGGTGGCAGTGCTCAGAAAACACCCTGTTGGCCAGGGGAAACTACAATCGTATCAAGGACAAGGGAAGCAGACAAAGCAGTTCTCTCTGTACACCCCCCCCCCCCCAGTTTGTCTACTCTTGAATAATCTAATCAGAGCAACTGAGGCTACATCCACACTGGACCGGATAATTTTGAAACGCCGGTTTCCGTAAAAACGATAGACTTCCACACTATGCGTTTTTGAAAATATCTCTATCCACACTGAAACGGAGATTTCGGCGAATCTCCTCCTACTGGGCATGCGCAGGACACATCTACCGAAAACAAGCGACGTGTTTGGTGTCGAATCTCGCCGTAAAAATGCGTGTTTGTTCAGTTACAGTCTAGAAAAAACTTAAAACGACGGGCAGCTGTTGGCTCTCGAGCAGGAGAACTTAAAAGTTAAAAAAAAAACAAATACTGGAGCGTACGGGGGCAACCGACAGGAAGTTCACGGGCAGATTGACCCGGCTGACGACGAACATTGAAAAACTGACTAACCCTGTTGCATTAATAAAGCACTTTGTTAAATGTATAAAACATGTCTGCATCAGTGTTATCACGTATTTCCATACAATGTTACATTAGGCTGTTACACATCTATTGTCAGAGAAGTACTTGCATCAATAGGTTGTTATGTGTGAAGCCAAGCAGAGCTGCAGAACGGATGTTGCTAAATAAGAGAGAGATAAAAGAGAGCCATCCAAAGTACAAATGAGAAAGAGATCACGAGAGAGAGATAAGGGAGAGCCATTCAAAATGCTAATAAGAGAGATATAACAAGAGAGAGACACATAATTCATAAGAGAGAGATAATGGGAGAGAGAGAGAGACATGTCTGGCGTCTGCAGTGATACTACCGCGGATATTTCGCTTTGAACATAAATTGCTCGTTAACACCTCTGCTGAGACAAAAGGAAGTGGTGAAGTTTGATGGACAGGTGATACTCCATCGTGGGGGGGGGGGGATAAAGTAGTGAGTTTGCTAAGACACAGGAGACACGCCACGAGACCCTGATGAGAGCATTGTGGCCCCCCACAAGTCGGTGGCTGTTTGGAGGACAGATTCGCGGGAATCGGCCAGAGGCTCACAGGGTGTAAAGGTACGACGACCGGTGGGGACCTGTTGTGGGTCCACCCTTGGCTGGGTGACGGGTTCACCACGGAAGAAAGGTCGCATCTGGAACGAAGGGGTCACAGTCGGTGACCACAACGGGACGAGAAGACGACGGAAGGTTTGCCTGAAATTTCAGCTGTATCTCTCTCTCTCTCTCTCTCTCTCTCTCTCTCTCTCTCTCTCCTCTCTCTCTCTCTCTGTCTCTCTCTCTCTCTCTCTCTCTGTCTCTCTCCTCTCTCTCTCTCTCTCTCTCTCTCTCTCTCTCTCTCTCTCTCTCTCTCTCTCTCTCTCTCTCTCCCTCCCTCGCCCCCACGGTACCACAACAACTATCTCGAACTACACTAAGCTGAACTGAACTCTGCTTCACTGGCAGACTGATCATTTACCCCGAGACTTCGATAGAGCTTGGCTGATTCCTATTCCCATATTTCTGTGCATACGTGTATATTATCACTGCTAACCTGTTACATTTATATTCTTGCATTTATTGTACTGTATTATTTAATTTGCTAATAAACTTTATTAGTTTCTAGTAATTACAGACTCCAACGAGTGTTCCATTTCCACTGGTTTCACAACGCAGTAACGGGGTACATAACTTAAGTGGGGCCTCTGTCCGGGATTTTGAACGCCAAAATTGGGACTGGTTGAATTGGTTGGCTTAAATTCCCATATCGAAGAAAAAGGGCAAAACGCAGGAATGGAGATTGAGGATTCTTTAAAGACACCAACCTTGGAGGGATTAGAGGATGCCAAGAAATCAGACTTGGTCAATGTTGCAAAACGGATGAATCTTTTGAAGGGGAAGCAGGCAATGAGGAGATCGGAGACACAAAGAACCAAAGTATTATGTGTCTAAGGATGTGTTTCCGAAGGGGACCTGGTGGTGGTGTCTGAGAGCAAACCTGGTGGGCTACGATTCAGCTGCTGATGGAAAGATTAAGGCTCGAGCATGAGTTACGAGTAAAACAGCTAGAAAGGGAGGAGAGAGAGAAGGAGCAAAGAAAGTGAGGACAGAGAGAGTGAGAGAGAATGCGCGAGAAAGCGAGGAAAGAGAGAAGCAGGTAGAAAGGGAGGAGAGAGAGAAGGCGCGAGAAAGGGAGGAGAGAGAGAAGGCTCGAGAAAGGGAGTTTGAGCTGGAGAAGTTAAAGATAATGCGAGAATGCCGGACCTAGGTGGAGGGTTCATGGCAACCCAGGAGGTAAGGTTGGTTCCCCCATTTGAGGAGACCGATATTAATCGGTACTTTCTACACATCGAAAAGGTCGCTGTAAGTCAGGACTGGCTGAGGGATAAGTGGGCTGCTTTACTCCAGAGTGTGCTTAAGGGGAAGGCTCAGCAAGCTTACTCAGCGTTGTCAGCAGAAGATGCAAAGAAGTATGATGTGGTAAAAGAGGCTACACTCAGGATCTATGAGTTGGTCCCGGAGGCATACCGGCAAAGGTTCCGGAATGTGAGGAAGCAGTGGGACTGCACGTATTTAGAGTTTGCCCGTGAGATGCAAATGTATTGTGAGCGTTGGTGCGCCTCGAAAGGGGTCACTGGGGATTATAACCAACTGCTACAGCTACTGCTGAATGAGCAGTTGAAAGGTTGTGTCCCTGAAGGTATGCGGACCGATCTAGATGAGCAAGAGGCAGAAACCTTAGCCACGCCTGCTAAGTTAACGGATGAGTACGCGTTAACACACAAAGCAAAGTTTACCCCGAGTAAGAGCTACCAGAAGGGTAGTAGTGAGGGCAGAGAAAGTCCGCTGGCTGAGCCAGAGAGTAAGCCGGGGACTAGTGAGACGGGTAAGGAAGACCGGAAGCAGTCTGGCAGGAAGTCTCCTGGTCTCGTATGCTTTAATTGTGGGAATGCCGGCCACATTGCGTCCAGATGTTTTGCCCCAAAGAAGGAGACAGGGAAAGGAAAGGCGACCGCGCCGACGGGCTGTGTTAAGCCGGTTGAAATGCCGTTAAAAGAGGAGGAACTAAACTGAATTCAGGAGGGATGTGAGAAATTCTTTTCAATCGGGTTGGTATCTGTGAGGGAGGGGTCACCCACAGCGCCAGTTAGAATCTGGAGAGACAGTGGAGCTTTTCAGTCCTTAATCCTAAACAGAGTGTTGGAATTCAATAGTGAGATAGACACTGGTGACGTCAGTGTGATAAAAGGCACTGGAAAAGGGACTGAGGCAGTACCTTTGCACCAGATATTCCTGAAAAGTGACTTGGTATCCCGACCGGTCACGATAGGGGTGAGGTCTGAATTACCGATGGACGACGTGGAGGTCTCACTCGGTAACGACCTTGCAGGTGGGGATGTGTACTCAGCAGTGAAGCTGACGAGCAAGCCTGCCAGGACTGAGGACCCGCCCATAGAGTCTCAGGTTTATCTCGCTTGCGCAGTAACTCTAAGCTTGTCGAGAAAGGCTGCCGAAGCGAATGTGGATTTAGCTGAGACGTTTTTATCAGTCTTGTACCAGGAGGGGTTAGAAAGTGAGAAAAAAGGAGGGCAGTAGAGCTGAAGGAAGTGTGGGAGTTGAGGTAGATTTGTCATTAGCGAGGAAGTAATTTATACAGGAACAGAAACGAGACGAGGAGCTGATGGTTTTGAAGGAGACAGCTCTCTCTGAAGCAGAAATAAAAAAGGGACCAGTGGGCTATTATATGAAAAAGAGAGTACTGATGAGGAAGTGGAGACCAAGTACCGTACCCGCAGATGAGGATTGGGCGGTGGTACACCAGGTGGTAGTGCCAAAAGTTTATAGGGACGAGATTTTTACCTGGCCCACAAGATACCCCTTGGCGGACATTTTGGAGTGAGGAAAGCAGTCGATAGAATTATGAAAGTGTTTTACTGGCCGAGCATGAGGAAAGATATTATTGAGTACTGTAGACGGTGTTACTCATGTCAGGTGGTAGGTATGCCGAACCAGGTCCTGCTTAAAGCGCTCCTTCGACCGATACCCGCTTTCGAGGAACCTTTTTTTCCCCCGAATAATAGTGGATTTTGTCGGTCCCCTGCCCAGAACTGCGAGTGGGCGAGAGTATGTGATGACTATGATGTGTGCGGCCACCTGATTTCCGGAGGCCGTGCCCCTGGCAAGCATCAAAGCTCCCGCAGTGGTAAAGGCGCTTGTAAAGGGGTTGCCAAAGGGAATTCAGTCAGATCGGGGGAGTACCTTCACATCTCGCACATCCCGACCGGTGTTGGATGAGATGGGAGCTAAACAGATTTTGGCTTCTGCAGACCACCCGGAGTCTCAAGGGGCGTTGGAGAGATTCCACGCAACCTTAAAGACCGTGTTCAGAACTTACTGTCAGGAGAACGCTAGAGACTGGGATGATGCACTGCCTCTCCTGCCTCTTCGCAGTAAGAGATACGGTTCAGGAGTCATTGGGTTCCGCCCATTCGAGCTCGCCTTCGGTCATAGGCCCAGAGGACCTCTGACCTTACTTAAAGAACAATGGACCAGCCCGGCAGTACAGGCCAATGTGATTGACTATGTTTTAAAATTCCGCGATAGGCTTAGCAGGATCTGTGACCTTGCCAGGGAAAATCTAAGAGACTCCCAAACAAAAATGAAGCAGTAGTATGATAGACGAGAACGAGATCATATGTTTCAGGTGGGCGATGGGGGTCTTAGTTCTGTTTCCAGTGATAACCAACACCCTCCAGGCGAGATTCCACGGTCCGTACAAAGTGATTAAAAAGATAGGCCCTTTGAATGACGTTATTGAAACTCCGGACAGACATAAGCCAAATCAATTAGTGCATATCAATATGCTAAAAGCTTACCACGATGAAAAGGCAGATACAGTCGGTGCTGTCACAAAAGCAAATGAGGCTATGGTGCCAAATGATAAGGGGAAAACCCGTCTTGAAAAGATAATCATGGTGCCGACCAGATTGGAGAACTCTGTTGTTCTGAACAACCTTGCTGATAAGGTCTCTCACTTAACCCCTGAACAGAGCGAGCCGCTGATAAAGCTAATTAACCGGCATGCAGATGTATGTCCGGACGTCCCGCAGCGATGCAAGGGGACGGTACATGATGTTATTGTTACTGCAGACCAGCCTATTAAGCAACACCCCTTTAAGATGAACTTTGAAAAGAGCAAGCTAGTGGAAAAAGAACTTGAACATATACTAGCTACAGGTATTATTAGACCATCCCACTCGGAATGTGCCTCTCCCTGTGTGGTTATCCCGAAACCTGATGGGAGCATACGATTCTGTACAGATTACAGAAAGGTGAACGCCATCACAAAAAATGATGCTTACCCCATCCCAAGGGTGGACGATTGCATCGATAAAGTGGGGAGGGCTGAGTACATCACAAAGATCGATTTGTTGAAAGAGTACTGGTGTATTCCTTTAACTGACAGGGCTAGAGAAATCTCAGTCTTTGTCACTCCATCAGGGTTATAGGAGTATAATGTCTTACCTTTTGGCATGAAGAATGCCCCAGGGACCTTCCAAAGGATGATTAATTCAGTGATAAAAGAATTGAAGGACACAGAAGCGTATATTGACAATTTGGTGGTCTGGAGTTACACATGGGATGAGCACATTGTGGCGGTAGAGGAACTGTTTAAACGACTGTCGGAGGCCAATCTGACAGTAAACCTCGCGACAACTGAGCTCGGCCACGCTACGGTCACATATCTGGGGTATGTGGTAGGACAGGGGCAGCTTGCAGCGGTGCAGGCTAAGGTGCAGGCTATCTCTGAAGTTCCCATCCCGACGGACAAGAGGGATCTGAGAAAGTTTTTGTGGATGGTGGGGTACTATCGGAAGTTTTGTAAAAACTTTGCGGATATTGCCCTCCCTCATACTAAGCTCTTGCCGAGGAGCGAGAAGTTTGTGTGGAATGACCTTTGTCAACAAGTCTTCGAGAGTCTGAAGACGATACTGTGTCACCAACCCTGTATTGAAAGCGCCTGACTTTTCAAAACCCTTCTCCCTTGCAACAGATGCTAGCGACAAAGTGGCAGGGGCGGGGCTGTTGCAGACAGACAAGGATGGAGTTGAACACCCGGTGGCTTATTTCTCAAAGAAGTTCAATGTCCATCTGAGAAATTATTTTACTGTGGAAAAGGAATTGCTGTCAATCATTATGTTTGTATTTGTCCGGCACGAAGGCCACTGATAGTTTACACTGATCACAATCCATTCGTGTTTTTGACCACCATGAAGGATAAAAACAAACGCTTGTTAAGTTGGATTCTGATACCAGGAATCTGATATAAAGATAAAACATGCAAAAGGAACCGAAAATGTGATTGCTGATTGTCTATCCAGGTGTTAAGTTTAAAGTTCTCTGTATTAGCCAAATAGCTGATGGCTGCCTGTATTTTGTAATGTGCAGTCATGTCCTTAATTTTTAACCCCGGTAAAAAAAAAAAACATTTAAGGGTGGGGGTGTTATGTGTGAAGCCAAGCAGAGCTGCAGAACGGATGCTGCTAACGAGAGAGATAAGGGAGAGCCATCCAAAATGCTAATAAGAGACAGGTAACGAGAGAGAGAGACATGATTCAGTATTTTGGCGTCTGCACTGATACTGCCGCGGACCTTTCGCTTTGAACATGAACTGCTCGGTGACACTCCTGCTGAGACAAAAGGAAGTGGTGAAGTTTGATGGACAGCTGATACCCCATCGTGGGGGGGGGGGGTGGATAAAGTAGTGGGTTTGCTAAGACACAGGAGACACGCCACGAGACCCTGATGAGAGCATTGTGCCCCCACAAGTCGGTAGGAGTTTGGAGGACAGATTCGCGGGAATCGGCCAGAGGCTCACAGGGTGTAAAGGTACGACCGGTGGGGGCCTGTTGTGTGTCCACCCTTGGCTGGGTGACGGGTTCACCACGGAAGAAAGGTCGCATCTGGAACGAAGGGGTCACAGTCGGTGACCACAACGGGACAAGAAGACAACGGAAGGTTAGCCTGAAATTTCAGCTGTATCTCTCTCTCTCTCTCAAACGGTACCACAACAACTACCTCGAACTACACTAAACTGAACTGAACTCTGCTTCACTTGAAGACTGATCATTTACCCCTGGACTTCGATAGAGCTTGGCTGATTCCGATCCCCACATTTCTGTGTATATGTGTATATTATCACTGCTAACCTGTTACATTTATATCCTTGCATTTAGTGTACTGTATTACTTAATTTACTAATAAACTTTATTAGTTTCTAGTAATTACAGACTCCAACAGTGTCAGGAACGGGGCCGGATGGACCCAAACGCAGGACGCAGACACTGAAGTACTAGGGGGAGGACAGGATGGGGATGCCATGGCATTAAAGGGTAGAGCTGGGGTTCAGGTAGATAGAGTGTTAGGCAGGCAGAGCGGAGCGGGCTCCCGGAGTTCAGGCAGGCAGAGCGAAGCGGGCTCCCGGGGTTCAGGCAGGCAGAGCGGAGCGGGCTCCCGGAGTACAGGCAGGCAGAGCGGAGCGGGCTCCCTGGGTTCAGGCAGGCAGAGCGAAGCGGGCTCCCGGGGTTCAGGCAGGCAGAGCGGAGCGGGCTCCCGGAGTTCCCGGAACGGGTGCGGGGCACAATCCCAAGGTTTGGGCGGAAAAGCAGGACGGGGCAGAGGAGAGCGCTCCCTAGCCGGGCCGCATATGTCCCGGGTAGGGCCGCCTCCCAGGCGGAAACACCGGAGGACTGGGCACGACGCGGACCCCTAGGCGAGTGCGGGGCACAATCCCAGGGTCCGGGCGGAACAGGAGGACGGGACAGAACCTTACGCCGGGCAGCGGCAGACCGGCCGGGCCTGCCCGACGGAGGCAAAGGGTACGAACCGGCATAGGTCTAAGGTGACCAACACAACAGCCATGATAGCAGGAAAATCGGGAACGGCCGGCAGACAGCGGGACCGCGCGAACAAAACAAACGAGCGGAGAAGCGGGACCAGCGCATGGGAAGAAAGGTGAGTGAGCGGACCAACCTGGCGGTACTGGTACGGGGCAGAGAAGCATGATGAGGAGTAGATCTGAGGCCGGGCAGGATAACAGAGTGCAGAGAAGAGCTTGGAGCCGGCGGAGAAACAGAACAACACGACCACCCGCCTGGTCCCAGTCCCAAGGCCCCTTATAAACACCTGCAGCTCAATGAGTCACAAGTGTGCCTCCTTGAGCCAGAAGGGTCCTAACTAGATCACGGGTGACGGGAGGGACAACTGCAGGACCCGGAGTCCGGAGCCCTCGAACCGGATCAAGACCCGGAACGCGGATTCCGGACCGGACTGGACCCCGACAAACAGATTCCATTTCTGCTGGTTTGACAACGCAGTTACGGGGTACGTAACAAGAGAAGCGCTGTCGACGTTTCGGGTCGAGACCCTTCGTCAGGACTAACTGAAAGGAAAGATAGTAGGACCTCGCATTAGGAATAGAGGCCTTCCGTTAACTATGAAACTGTGTAGACCCCCCCTGGCAACCCTGGTTCGCATTATTGTTTTTTAAAAAAACTTTGTTTATGAAAAAAAAACACAAGATTCTGCACTGAACTAAACCAGATCAGCCTGGAACGTCCTCCCCTGAAACATTTCACGCGCAAGAGAAAATCTGCAGATGCTGGAAATCCAATGGACACACACAAAATGCTGGAGGAACTCAGCAGGCCTGGCAGCATCTACGGAAGATACTACAGTGGACGTTTCGGGCGGAAACCTTTCGACAGGATGCTGCCCGGACCGCTGAGTTCCTCCAGCATTTTGTGTGTGTTGCCTAGAAACACTGGTGGTTTTGTGACCCAACTCGAGACAAACACCACGCTGCCCACTCCACCAACAACACGGCACAGCCGGGCACAGGACTTCACATCGCACAGCAGGGGACTCAGCCGTAAAACCCTAATTTAACACTGTTGTTTCAAATCGTACGAAACAAAATAAATATAAATAAATAGAAGCGCTCCCCCTGACGTGACATCACACAGCAGTCCCCACGCTCCTGACGTCACGCACGGTCTCCCCGGATCAGCATCTGCTGTCACGAGCACGGTAACTTACGTGACACACACGCGCTGCTGTGATGACCTTTTCCGGTTTAACTGCTGAGCTACCAAGCACGAGCCGACGCCCCTTCCCCCAACAGTCCATAGAGGAATTGAATTGATTGCCGGGCTGCGCTATTCCCATTGGTGCGTAGCGATGTCAATCACTGGTTACACCAAATAGTGGAGGCGGACCAGCCGAGAGGGCGTTACCGCCACTCAGGCCGTCGCCTGCTGCAGCTCGAACTGTCCGTTAAATTGGAACAAATCTCAAAGAAAATGTCTCGATTTTTTATTTGCTTCTATTTCCCTCCGAAGGAAGTAGGGAACGATTGTGAAGCGTCTCCAGCGGTCGGAGTCTTATGTATCGCTGAGAGGAAGGAGGAGACCGCTCGGCCCATCGCTTGATGACTTCCCAGTGGAGGGATTCCGGCAGAAGAAGGAGGGAGGGGGTATTTCAGGGGCAGGACGGTCTCATCTGTGGAAATGTGTGAGCCCACGGTGGTAGCGAGCGGAGGGATTCACCACATTGGGGGCAAACACCGGCAGACTGTTAACCTGCAAGGGGGGCCAATGGTCCGGGCAAAGTGACAATTATTTGTGCTTTGTTGAGATTATACGTGGACTATGATGTAAAATCCCGTTCCCCATACAAACAAGGGTTATAGAGACCCAAGAACCAACTGCCGGAGGAACTCAGTGGGTCGGGCAGCATCTGTGGAGGGAAATGGACCGTCAACATTTCGGGCCGAGACCCTCCCTCTGGTCTGAGAGTGGACGGGAAATAGTCAGAGAAAAGAGGTGAGGGGCGGGTATGGGGCAAGAGCTGGGGAGTGAGAGGTGGATCCAGGTGAGGGGGGAGCTGGGAAGATGGAAATAGTGTCAGGGGTGGGAGGTGAGTTGTTGGGGCAACACAGGGCTGCAGAAGATGGAAATTAATTCCCTAGAGGATTAACAAAGAGGTTACAGAGTATTTGTTATAGAGAGTGCAATGAAGATTAGCCAGACTGGTCCCTGGAGTGGTGGGGTCATCATATGAAGAAGATCAAATGTGATAACCATTTCATTTAGAGAATCGAGGACTGAGAGGTGAACAGATTGAAATGCACAACATCATTACCGGTTGAACCAGGGATCCCAGTCTCTGAAAAAGGGGGTGGACTGTCCGGGACTGAGATGAGGGGAAATGTCTCCACTCCGAGGGTAGGGAATGTCTGTAAATCCCCACCACAGACTGCGGTGAAGACTCGGTGATCGTCCTCACATAAAACAGAGGCCGGCAGATGTGTGGAGGCCGAAGGGATCGAGGAAATGAGAATCGAGCAGCAACTTGTGGCTGAGATGCGAGAGCAGCCGCCATCTTGTTGATGGATAGAGGGTCTGAATGGTCTCCTGCTGCTGTTTCTCACTTGATTTCAGTATTCCTGTCCAGTGAGGCCAGAGGAATGTGATTCGAAATTAGTCCTTATAAGCGTGCACATTTCTAGTTTGGGTCTGAATTTTGAGTCGGACCGGGATGGGAATCGAGTCCGTGACTCTGACCTGGCGGTGGAAGGAAAGGGATCGGGGAAAATTTGGAGAGAGAAAAATAAAAGTGTATCTGTTGTAAATATAGAATAATGTGGGAAATGTGGCGGATGGGTCGGGCAGCGTGTGAGGGGCGAGGAGCAGAGTCACCGGTTCAGGTGGGAGACCGTCCACCCGTCACCTGATCCCGTTTCCTGTTCACGTTTTTCTGCAGATCTGCAGCATCTGCGGATCACTGCTCTACGTGTCCGTGTAGCTTCATCTTTCCCCGTTCAGACAAGGCAGTGAGATCCGGATCTGTCACGTCCTGTCGTTGTGGTGGACAGTATGTTTTTTTTCCTGCAATATTTTCAGCATGTTTCATTCCACTGTTTTGTCGTGCTGTGGTGCAGTAAATGTTTCTGGGTGTCTGACCCACTTATGTGAGAATTTCGCCTTTTCTATTTCTCTGAGCTTCTCATAAATGTGTACAGTTCGTTGAGCTTCACTCCACAATTTCCAAAGCAACAACCAGGTCAGTCAAACACTCCACACAATTAAAATAGTTTATTACATTAAAAATTGTAATAATTATATAATTCTAGTATGTAATCTGTATATTGTTACATTAAATCACTATTGTTAAAATCTATTGTTATGAATTAGGTTCTACTGCTGCCGTAGAGACAACAAATTTCATGACATATGCCGGTGCTATTAAACCTGATTCTGATATTGATATGGGAGACCCACCACCGGTCACCTGATCCCAGTTACCGCAGATCGGAATGCGAGTTTGAAGCCTTTTCTATTTATTTGCATTCCTCAGAAGTGACAACAGTTCAGTTTCCTTCTGTGGTTCTACAGCAGAAGCGCAGTCTGTCTAATATTTACACACAATTAAAATTGGGAGTTTTTTTATTCTTATCAAGTACTGAGATACAGTGAAAATCTTCCCTGACGTACCATCCACACAGGTCGATACATTACAACAGTAGATTGAGCTGATCTACGACAAAACAATAACTGTAACAAAGCATTATGGCTGCAGAGAAAGTGCAGTGCAGATAGACGTATGGTGCAGGGTCACTTCGAGTTACATTGTGAGGTCGGATAAATTTTATCATTCATTTGGCTTATAACCACAGACAGGAAGCCGTCCTTAAGCCTGGTTGTACACGCCTTTAGGCATTGGTTTGCAGTAATAATATTCCAGATTGTGGGATCCTTGAGTGCATGGACTGCTTTTCAGATACAAGGGGAAGAGTAGGAAGATTACACGGAGGGGAGGCTTGTTTCTCTGCAGTTCCTTGCAGTCATGGCAGAGCAGTAGACATACGAAGGCGTGAAGTATCGACAAGAAGCTCAGAGACCTCGGCCTTCACCCTGCCTTGTGTAGCTGGATCCTGGACTTCCTGTCAGATCGCCGGCAGGTGGTAAGAGTGAGCACCCTCGCCTCTGTCTCTCTTATCCTTAGCACAGATACCCCTCAGGGTTGTCTCCTCGGCCCCCCCCCTTTACTCTCTGTGCACCCATGACTGTGTTGCCAGCCACAGCTCCAAACAGCTAATCAAATTTGCTGACGATAGTACACTGATTGGCCTAATCTCAAATAACAATAAGACAACTTACAGAGAAGAGGACATCACCCTGACACAGTGGAGTCAAGAAAACAATCTCTCCCTCAATGTCGCAAAAACAAAGGAGCTGGTTGTGGACTAAAGGAGGAACGGAGACAGGGTAGCCCCTATTGATATCAGTGGATCTGGGTTTGAGTGAGTGAACAGCTTTAAGTTCCTCGGCATTCACCTCACCGAGGATCTCACGTGTTCAGGACATACCAGCTGTGTGGTGAAAAAGGCACAGCCGAGCCTCTTTCACCTCAGACCACTGGGGACCCGAGTCACCCCAACCACAACTGTCCCAGCTGTTACCCTGTGGGAAACGGTACCGCAACATAAAAGCCAGGACGCCAACAGGATCCGGGAAAGCTTCTTCCACCAAGCTATGAGAATGATTAATTCATGCTGACAAAATCGTATTTCTGTGTTCTATTATTGAACATACTATTTATTATGAATTACTATAAATTACACATTGCACATTTAAACGGAAACGTAAAGTAAAGATTTTTACTCATGTAGATGAAGGATGTAAGTAATAAAGTCAACTCCATTTACTGCCCATCTGGGATAATCACTGTCCAACCTGCATCCACCAGCTCAATCATATATATCAACCATGTTGTTCAACCTCTGTCCAGTCTGTATCCCACCACCTCAATGATATATATTAGCCATCTTATTCAATCTCTGTCCAGACTGTATTACACCACCTCAATCATATATATCAACCATCTTAATCTTTGTCGGAAGGAGGCTTGTATCAGAAACAGAAGATTAAAAGTGGGGTGGAAATGATGTTGCTTGCATTGCCTGCATTGTCCCGGTATTGGATTGAAGATAAATCGAATGAATATTGGCATTAAATTTGTGCAATTTTGTTTAGGCCTCATAAATATCTTGTAATTAGTTAATAGTTGTGCATCGTTTAAAGTAAAAAACAGATCGTTCACCTGATCGGGCAGCATCTTGGACAATACCAGTTCCGACATTGGGTCTCCTACAGTTTCTCTTTCCACACATCCAATCTGATGTGCAGAGTTTCCAGCACTTTAGTTTCAATTTTATATTTAAAACGTTTTATTCCTATTAGCCTACAGGAAATGTGACGGGCAACTGTGCTGGGCAAGATCTCATTTAACAATAGCATAATGATAAAATGTGTTCAGTTTAGCTGGTGGAGACAATGTGTAACATTATACCCGCCTGCTGTTGCCCCGCGCCCAGGTTTTCCAGCCCGCTCTCTGGCCCAGTCAGAGGTTCATCAGGTTCCCATTCTGACACAAGTTGATGTCGGAGTGTTAGTGTTTGAACTCTGAATGGCCGAGACACTGCAGCATATTACTGGCAACAAGGAGTCCTGGGCGAGTTGCTGCTTGAGCTCTAACCCTGGAAACACTGGGCCTATGTAGCTGTCAGTATCGGGGATTTGACCCAGGTCAGTACTTCCACAGATGGGGGCTGGATGTTCCTCCTTCCACAATGAATCAAAAGGCTCGGGCCGCTGGGCATCGGCTATGGGGGAAATTTCTGATTACACCACTCACTGTGAGATGTGGGGACGATGTGTGAGGATTCGGGGGTCGGTGAGTGGCAGATTCAGCAGCGTGACGCTGTGAGGTTCGGTCCTGAGATATCACAGTTTTAGATCCAAGTACAATAGACTTGGGGATCAAATATGGTTCTGAGGTGTTGAGCGAGTATTTCTGGTCTGGGCCCAGATGTTTGTTTCTGGAGTTCCTTTGGAAGTAATGACTACAATACTGAGGCGAGGATAAGTTTCCATCCATCCCTTACAGTAAGATGCTGTGAGTACGGGCTGTTCCGTGTTTGTAACAGTAGAAATAGACCCGTGAGTTTGGTGTTCAATCTATGATTGGAAATCCACCCCGCCCTCCACTGTCACATGTCTGTCAATCGGTGAAAATCAGGCAGAATCTCAAGATGCTGGAAATCTGCACCAAAAATGGAAAATAGTTGAAGCCATTCTGGCGAAAGGTTGTGAACCCAAATTGCTAACTTTGTTCCTCTGGAAATGGACCTGTGCACATGCGCATGTTTGGTGATATTTAGTGGAACAGTAAAGAAACCGCAACTTTTCCCCTGTAAGTTATCCTGGTTACACATTTCCTGTTGTTCCTGGAAATGTGTTCAGTACAACTGTTGCTCACATGGTTCACAAGAGTAATCTCAGGAATGAGAGGGTTTATGTCTGACAAGCATTTGATGACTCTGGGCCTGTACACTATGGATTTCAGAAGTATAGAGGTGGACGGGATCATATTTAAACCAACAGAATGCTGAACAGCCAGGATACAGAGAATATAGGGAGGATGTTTCCATCAGACGGAGAGTCTGTGATCTGTCACGTAACGGGTTAAAAGAACCATCAGAAATGGAACACTCCTGGAGTCTTGTTTTGCTACAAACAAAACACTATTTATTAGTATCTACGTAATATAGTAATAAAGCCAAATAAATCAAACAGGTTAGCAGAGTTTATGCATATATAAGTGTGTAAATATAAAACCCCAAACTTCTTCACGCTTAGGTGGTAAATGATACAGTCTTACGATGGTATAGGAATAACATTGTTTCATGGCTCTGCCCATCCCAGCCTTGAGTATTCGTGTCTTTACACCCTGACTGGTCCAAACCAGTTAAATGAGGCAACCCAGACAGAGTCTAACGAGACTACAGATTGCTTCTTTGATATGTCTGGCATTTTACACAACAAGTAGCTACTTGTTATGTAAAGTAGCTTCCTATGTCCACATTCACAAATACGAGGAAATCTGTAAATGCTGGAAATTCAAGCAACACACAAAATGCTGGATGGCATAGGAATGAATTCAGTTCAGAATTCAGTTCAGTTCGTGATATTGAGTTGAGTAGAATTGAGGGGAGAGAAAGAGAGGTGAATTGTTTTCCCAGTAAGCCGACACCGTCGAGTTGTCCTCTGAAGTTCTGTTAAAGTCACCGACTGTGACCCGCACAAAAGGGTACCGTCTTCAGCGTAGTAAAGCTGTCAATCCAGGCGAGGATTAAACACACCGATAGCTTTCCACTGGTCACCCCTTTATCACACTGCGAGCAAAACCCACCCTTTCGTGGGCATTCAAAGTTCATGCAGTATCTATTTCTTCTATATTCTCTGTATTTCCATCTGTGTCTTCCGTGTGTCTGTCTGAAAACCCAGCTGACCTTGTACATATCCCGGACATTCCGAACGCCTGCTGTCTATTATATAGCTCCGGCCTTCCGTAACCCATGGGAAACTCACGAGCTGCTCGGTTCGCTCTCTCTCTTCTCTCTCTCTCTCTCTCTCTCTCTCTCCTCCTCTCCTCTTCTCTCTCCTCTCTCCTCTCTCACTCTCTCTCTCTCCTCTCTCTCTCTCTCTCTCTCTCTCCTCTCTCCTCTCCTCTCTCCTCTCTCTCTCTCTCTCTCGCTCTCCTCTCTCTCTCGCTCTCTCTCGCTCTCTCACTCTCTCTCTCTCTCTCTCTCTCCTCTCTCCACCTCCTCTCCCTCTCTCTCTCTCTCTCTCTCTCCTCTCTCCCTCTCTCCTCTCTCTCCTCTCTCTCTCTCTCTCTCTCTCTCCTCTCCTCCCCCCCCCCCCCCTCTCTCTCTCTCTCTCCTCTCCTCTCTCTCCTCTCTCTCTCTCTCTCTCTCTCTCTCTCTCTCCCTCTCTATCTATCTATCTATCTATCAGTGGACACACATCCGCTCTCTTTTTAATTGCACAGTCCATATTGAATAAACCTTATGATCTCGTCACAGGTCTGAGAGGACAGCCTCGGAATAAACCAAGCTTCCCTTTAAAACTGAGATGAAACAAGCTTCTTCAGTCAAAGAGTGGTCGATCTGTGGAGTTTCTTGCCACAGACGGTGATTGAGGCTGTCACTGGGTATATTTCCGGCAGCGGTTAATATATTATTGTTGGCTAAGCATTGATCATTTTTTGTTAGCTAGAACTACTCGAGGATTAATTGAACGTTAAAAGCAGATTTTACAATTTTAGATTCTTCATTTCAAAATAGCTACAGTGTTAACGTTTGTCATAATGAAACTCATCATACGATGTTGAGCTTGTGATTTCCCTTTTCGGTTATTTTTGGTGAGCCACTTCCTCCGTTTCCAGGGTAACAGCCCAGCAGAGCTGCAAGAAAAGTTGCACATTTTTATCGCTCTGTGTTAACCGCCTCTCAGGGTAGAGACAGTGGCCTCAGGAGCAAATGAAACAGTGTGATAGTGGGAGGAAAGGATGCTGTGAGCATTTACTATATGGAATGAACTGAGAACATAGAAACATAGAGATCCTACAGCAGAGTGCACAGGCCCTTCGGCCAACAGTGCTACCCCAAACACGAACTTACTTTAGAAATTTCCTAGGGTTATCAGCCTTCTATTCTTCTACGCTCTATATACGCATCCAAAAGTGTCCTAAAACACCCTACTCTACCCATCTCTACCATCGTCGCCGGCAGCCCATTCCACGCATTCACCACTGTCTGCGTACAAAAACCTTACCCCAGACATCGCCTTTCTACCCACTTCCATGCAGCTTAAAACTGTGCCCTCTCGTGTTAGCCATTTCACCCCTAAGAAAAAGCCTCTGACTATCCACACGATCAATGCCTCTCATCATCTTGTACAACTCTATCAGGTCACATCTCATCCTCCATCTGTCCAAGGAGAAAAGGCCAAGTTCACTCAACCTATTCTCATAAGGCTTGCTCCCCAATCCCGAAAAATCTTCTCAATCTCCTCTACAAACTTTGTATAGATTCCACATCCTTCCTGTAGTGAGATGACCAGAACGGAGCACAGTACTCCAAGTTGGGTCTGACCAGGATTCTCTATAGCTGTAACATTACCGCTTGGCTCTTGGACACAATCCACGGTTGATGAAGGCCAGTACACCATATGCTTTCTGAATCACACAGTCATCCTGCGCAGCGGCTTTGAGTGTCCTATCGACTCAGACTCTAAGATCCCTCTGATTCACCACACTGCCAAGAGTCTTGCCATTAATACTATATTCTGCCATCATATTTGACCTACCAAAGTGAACTACCTCACTCTTATGTGGGTTGAACTCCATCTGCCACTTCTCAGCCCAGCTTTGCATCCAATCAAGGTCCTGCTGTAACCTCGACAGCCTTGACAGCCCTCCACACTATCCACAATACTCCCAAACTTTGTGTCATCAGCAAATGTACTAACCTATCCCTCCATTGCCTCATTCGTTTATAAAAATTACGAAGAGAAGTTGTGCCAGAACAGATCCCTCATTCACAGCTCTGGCCAGCGACCTCCATGCAGAATATAACCCGTCTACAACCACTCTTTTCCTTTTCTGGGCAAGCCAGTTCTGGATCCACAAAGCTAGGTCTCCTTGGATCCCATGCCTCCTACTTTTTCGGGGAAATCCCGAACAACCTCACCAGAGGGACATCATATCTCTCAAATATTATAGATGAAGTAGGACAGTGATTTTGTCTAAATGGACTTTGGTAAAACATCGAACAAGATCCTGCATGGCAGCTCATCTGGAAGGTTAGGTCAAGTGAGATTCACGGGGAGCTTGCGAGGCGGATTCACACCGGGCTCGATGACAGGAAGCAGAGGATGATGACTGAAGTTGGATTTTGCAGATGGAGTCCTGTGACTAGTGGGATGTACGTGTCAGTGTTGAGATCTCTATAATTCATTATTCATGCCATTGATTAGACATAAATTTACCTGGCACCGTTATCAAGTTTGATACTAAATTTTCAAGTCTCTTTCATATTGCAACAGGTTGTAATGAATTTCAAGGGGACCTTGGGTCAATTATAGAGATGGGCTGAGAAATGGCAAATTATTTCAACTTGGACAAGTGAGAGATAGTGATTTTGGGCAGTCAGACCATGGTGGGACTGGTATAATGAATGGGAGGGCATGGAGTGTTGTGGAACAGAGCGATCTGGGAGTACAAGTGTACAGTTCACTGAAAGTGGACGGGCATGTACAGAGGGTGGAAAAGAAGGCTTTAGTCATGCTGGCCTTCATCAGTTAGGGCATTGAGTTCTCGATTATGGGCATTATATTGTAGTTGTATAAATTGTTGGTAAGACTACACCGAGAATTATGTACAGTTTTCTTTTCCATGCTGTTGTAGGAAAGCCATCATCAAGCTGGAGATGGCGCAGAAGAGATTGGTTAAGATGCTGCCTGGACTAGAGGGCCGAGTTATAGGGAGTGGTTGGCCGAGCTGGATCTTCATTCCACAGGAGAATGGGGGTAACTTTGTCGGAGTTTATAAAATCAGGAGGGTGTATAGACAATGTGGTTGGTCGTGGTATTTTCCCCAAAGTTGAAGATTCAGTATTGGTTAATGTCAATCCAGTAAACTGTTGTAAAGGGGAACGAAGTAATTGTTGCTCTAGATCACATGCAGGGAACAAAAATCACAGAGAGATAAATATCAGAATTATATAAAAACACACACATCATAGCTTAAAAAATTGGTAATATGCCCATAGAGTGACGTTAGGCACAGGTGTGTCTGTTCATATGGTGAGTGCCAGGAAATGTTAAACTCGTGGTAATGAGGGTGTGGTGGGGTGAGTTTGTGGGTAGAGGTGTGCCAGGCCTTTAGCCCTTCTCTCTATATGTCATCTCATTGATATCTGATGAACCCCACAACTGTCGTAACGCTGGTGGACTTGACAATGTGATTCCCCGGGTGTTTGGCCGTGCGGTCATGTGTGAACAGAGTGTACAGCAATGGGCTCAGCACACAGCCTGTGTTGAGGATGATTGGAAGTGAGGAGCGGTTGTACATCCTGACTTTCTGAAGCCGGATGGTTTCAGTTGTCCAACACCCAGTTGCACAGGGCTGTATTTAGATGGGTGAGTTGGAGTTTGTTGCAGAGCGGTTCTGTCAGTATGAATATTGGTGCGTAACCAGTGTGGCAGGATTGGAGTTTTGATATGTGCCATTACCGGCCGTTTCATGCTCTTCGTGATGATTGTTGGCATTTCCACTGGGTGGTAGTCGTTTGGTTCTGAAGGTTGTAGAGTTCCTGGTGCAGTGATGATGCTGGCCGATGTGAAGCCTGCATTAGTGAAGTGTTGACAATGGCCGTGAAGTGATCAGTGAGTTGGTGTGCACACTGCCGGATCACTCGGCCTGGGATGATTTCTGGCCCCGGCAGCCGCTCAGGAGTTGAACCTCTGCAGAGTCCTTTCACTGTTGTTACAGAGAGTGGCTCTCACTGTGAAATTCTGACACCTTTTCTCCTTCTTGGGGGGGAGGGGAGAAGAGAGGAGAGAGAGAGAGAGAGAGGAGAGAGAGAGAGAGAGAGAGAGAGAGAGAGGAGAGAGAGGAGAGATGAGAGAGAGAGAGAGAGAGAGAGAGAGAGAGAGAGAGAGAGAGAGAGAGAGAGAGGAGAGAGAGAGAGAGAGAGAGAGAGAGAGAGGTGTTATGTCGAATTACAGGGTGACCGTGTAGTCTTTGTGGTTCTGCAAGTCTGTATTTTTATTGATGCTTTGCTGCACACTTGAATGTTCTGTTGGAGTTCCCGATGCTACTTTGCTGGTGGGGGCGGGATGTTGTTGCTCTCCTGCTGGTTATGTATGGGAGGGGGAGCTTGGGGGGATTTGGGGTTCTAACATTTACCGTCATTCATTCCTTAGTGCACTCCTCTGTTTTCATGGACGTTTGCGAAGAAAAATAATTTCAGGATGTATATCGTATCCATCTCTCGGATATTAAATGTGTCTATTGCAATCTATTCAAACGTAGGAGGGGTAGCTTTCGTGGCTGGTTTGTGTTGGGTGTCTCGAAACATTGTTCAGAGCACGGGGGGGGGGCATCACTGGTACAGTCAAAGGTATTTTTCCAAACGTAGTCTGCAACGCTGTTGATGCCGTCAAATATACCAAGGATTGTTCACCAGGGACATTCAATTTAAGTTCGTTTCTTACAACACAGAAACAGAGCTTTCGGCCCATCTAGTCTGTTCTGTTTTCTGCCTGGACACATCCACATGCACGCAGACCATATTCCTCAGTGCCTCCCTCATCCGTGTACCCATCCAAAATGCTCCTATTTCTAACATGATAACTCCAGCAGGGGATTCCCAACCGGCGGTCCACAAAAACCCTCCCGTTAATGGTTGGGGTCCATGACAAAAAAGTTCGAGAACCCCTGCTAGCATCTCCCCTCATTTTCCTGTGCTTAAGGGAAACTGGTTGAACTTTCTCACCTGTTCAACCTACCCCTGTGACTCCACTCCTTAAATACCAGCAACATCCGTGTCCGATAGGTCTCCAGCAGTCTCTACCCTGTTCCTGGGGATTTATCCATCCTAATTCACCTCAGGACAGCAAGCACCTGTTATATAATCCGTGCACAATCCACGACTTGACTGGCTTTCGTCATTTCTACTGCCTCTTCCTGTCTCCCAAGGCAACACAGGCATAGAGAATTTGTTGAAAATCTCTTCCATCTTTTTCGGCTCCATGCATAGCTCGGCACACTGAACATCGGAAGATATTTTGTGACCGTTAACCAGGGCAGTAAAGAAAGGTTGAATTCCTTAATTCCTATTTTCAATTAGTTCTGTTGAGCCACTTCCTCCATCACCAGGGTAACAGCCCACCAGAGCTGCAGAGTGTTGAACATATTTATCACTCTCTGGTCACCGCCCCTCAGTGGCCTCAGGAGCCGGTGTGGAGGCCCGGATGCCTTGAGCATTCACTGTATGGAATATATGATGTTTATGTTCAAATAATGAGATAACTAATGAATGTAGGGATTGCATTCATGCAAATCTCTTTAGGATGTCACAAACAGGGGTCAACAGGGATCACTTCCTCCACAATTCCCTTGTTCATTCATCCCTCCTCACTAATCTTCCTCCAGATACTTATCCCTCCATACTGCGTGAGTGCTACACCTACCCGTACACCTCCTGCTGTTTCTCACTTGATGTTTCAGTGTTCCTGTCCAGTGAGAGCAGAGGAATGTGAATAGAATAAAAGCGTTTATAAACCTAGAAGTGATTTCTAATGAAACCTGCACAATTCCTTTTCAGATGGGAATTGTGTATCGGACCGCGATGGGAATCGAACCCATACTCTGAGAATCGGGAGGTGGAGCGATGACGACGGGGAAGATACAGAGGAAAAAATTAAAAATGTAGCTGGTGTAAATATGAAATAACGTGTAAATTGCGGCAGGTAGGTCGGGCAGTGTGTGAGGGGCGAGGAGTAGAGACACCGGTTCAGGTGGGAAACCCTCCACCAGTCACGTGATCTCTTTTCTCTCTCCCATTTCAAACGCAGATCTGCAGCATCTCAGGTTTTCGCTTCCGAGGCCCCGCCCCCGCTCTCACAGTCTCCGGATGGGCGGTGGCTTTCTTTCCGTTCACTGCTGAAGCGGGTCGTCGGCGGGGAGCAGGTGGACCGATCACTGTCTGCGGGACAAATTGATCAAGTTCTCATAGGTCAGTTTTGAGGCCGGTCACTAGGGGTAAACGCGACCGACATTTTTCCATCGGTGAGTACTGAAGCCGATCCCGTGAGAGGGGAGCCTGATGTTGGGCAGAGAGTCCCGTTAACTTCCTCAAACTGGCGGCCTCGTCCCGCTTCCTGGACACAGCCAGTCGTGGTCGTTCCGGGTTATGGGACCTTCTCACCGAATCGCCTGAGAAGAGCATCCGCTTAGCCCCTGGTTTTCTGGTCCCAGGAGCGGGATGAGGTGGTGATGCCGAGACTGAACCTATCCATTAAGATGTTCCTTGTGAACTTTACCTCCATCACCCGGCCCTTTATAGGATCCAAACTTCACCTGGATCGACGCCTGGGGTCGATAATAGTTTTACTTATTTGCAGCACAATGTGAGCGGCCGTTCGGTCCGTTGTGTTCTTGCAGACTCGAGGGTTAAACAGAGTAATCGCGCCCTCGGCAGACTCTTCCACGTGTATGAGTAGTTCCATCTTTCCCCGTTCAGACAGGACAGTGAGCTCCAGATCTCTCACGTCCTCTCGGGGGACTAGGAAGTTAAATTCCATCTTCTTTCCATTGCTACGACTTGCCGAAATGCTGACAGCGTTTCCCGATATCTGGCCCTATTAATGCGAGAATTAATTTATCTCATTAATCATTTATTTTAATCTATTAATTCATTTATCTGGGTTTCTCGGAAATGTGTACACTCCCTCCGGAATTTCCAAAGGCGCAACCCAGGCTGTCTAATATTCCCACACGATTGAAATGGGGAATCTTTATTTTGTTTTCCATGTACAGAGGTTGAGTGAAAATCGTGTCTCCGGTATTCTCCACACAGATCAGTACATTACAGCAGTACATTGAGGAAAAACAAATCATTCTGTTTACAGAGAAAGTGCAGTGCAGGTAGACATGTGGTGCAAGGTCACATCGATTTAGACTGTGAGGTCAGGAGTCCACTCATCACGCTTTTCGCTTATAACAGCAGAATGGACACCGTCCTTGAGCCCGGTGGCATGTTTCTGTTTTATTTTATCTTCAACCCGATGGGAGGGTAAGAAGTGAGAATGTTCAGGGTTGTGGGGATCTTTCATTATGTTGTTTGCGTTACTGAGTCAGTGGGAAGTGTAGACAGAGTCCATGGAGGGGAGGTTGGTTTCTATGATGTGCTCAGCTGTGTCCACAGTTCTCCGCTATTTCATTCAGTTAAAGGAAGAGCAGTAGCCGTATGAAGATGTGAAGTAATGGGATGGGGTACTTTCTGCGGAGCATTGATAAAGTGTATAGAGTAGAAAAGGACATATACCAAAGTTCTTATTGTTTGTTCTAGCTTTGTTATATTTGAATCTGTTATCTAGTAGTGTGTACTATTATTTCAATATGTTTATTGCTAGAGTACCATCAGAGAAGGCACTTGATTCTTTCTCCCACTTGGTCAATCTGCTCATCCCTTGCACATCTGTTTTTCAACTTCGGTCCAGTCTGTATCTCACCACCTCAATGATATATATCAACTATCTTGTTCCTTCTCTGTCCGGCCTGTATCCCACCACCTCAATGATATCTATCAACCATCTTGTTCAACCTCTGTCCAGTCTGTATCCCACCACCTCAATGATATCTATCAACCATCTTGTTCAACCTCTGTCCAGTCTGTATCCCACCACCTCAATGATATCTATCAACCATCTTGTTCAAACCTCTACCCAGCCTATATCCCATTGCCGCAATGATATATTTCAGCAATCTCTCTTTCAAATTTTGTCTTCATTGAGAAGTTCTGTTTTGCAACTTTTCCAGGATTTTTTTTTTTCTTTTAACTAGAAATACCAGCGATTTAATTGGACAAGCAGCCATTACAATTTTAGTTTCCCCGTTACATAATGGCTGCAGTGTTAATCTTTGTCATAATATTTGATGTTGAGTTTGTTATTTCCTTTTTCGGTTAAATTCGGAGAGACATTTCCTCCGTTTCCAGGGTAACTGCTCGCCAGAGCTGCAAGAGGTGTCGCACATTTTTATCGCTCTGTGGTCACCGCCTCTCAGCGTAGAGACAGTGGCCTCGGAGCAAATGTGACAGAGTGATAGTGGGAGGAAAGGATGCTGTGAGCATTGACTGTGTGGGATGTACTACACCAGGGTCAGAATGAACTCAGAACTAACAAATTGGTTGAGGTGGGGTAGAATTTACAGTTCAGGGTGGCAATCAGTTACTATCTGTGCATTAAAATTAAGAGGGAGAACATACCATAGTTGCAGGAAATTTAAAGTAAGTCGGAGAAAATACTGGAAACGCTCAGCAGATCGGCAGCATCTTGGACAGTCTCAGTTCTGGAACTGGGTCTTCCACCATTTGTCCTTTCAGAGATGTAGTCTGATGTACTGAGTTCACAACATTTACTACTTTATAATTTTACATTTTGTTCCTGCTACGCTGCAGGAAACATGGCAGTAGCTCTGCTGGGGAAGATCCCACACAGCGATGACATAGAGATCAAATGTGCTCGGTTTAGCTGTTGGGGTCAGGCTGAAGTGTATCCGTATCCTCTATACAGACCGGGGAACCAGCCTGAGAACTGGCCCCAGCAGAGGGTCATTACGTTCCAGTTCCACTTTAGCTTGTGAATCTGAAACGGCAAGAACACCACGGCAAATTGCCGGCACCAAAGCGTCTTTCTATGGGTAATAATATTGGGCTGGTGGCTCTGAGGATATGGAACTGGCAGTTTACGGGATTCAGTCCAGGTTGGTAATTCTACAGCTGGGATCAGAATTTTCTCAGTCTGCAGTGAAGCTGAAGTTTCGGGCGGTTGGGCGTTGGTTATGGGGAAATCACCGTCTACACTGTCCAATAGGACATCATATCTGTCAAGTATTTTGGAGATTATATAAGAGTTAGCTAGGGATTTCGGTGAAGTTGGGCAGTGATGTTGTTCAACTGAACTTTGGTAAATTCTGTAACAAGATCCCACATGGTAGCTGATCGGGAAGTTTCGGTCACGTGGGATTCACGGGGAGCTGGCGAGGTGGATTCACACCGGGCTCGACAATAAGAAGCAGGGGGAGATGATTGAAGATGGTTTTAGCGAATGGAAGCCTGTGACGAGTGGGATGTGTGTGTCAGTGTCGAGACCTCTGTAGTTCACTATTCATGCCATTGATTTGTATAGGGATGTATAAGGCACGATGAGCAAGTTTGAATTGAATTGAATTAAATTGAATTGATTTCTTACATCCTTCACAAATATGAGGAGTAAAAATATTTACGTTACGTCTCAGTCTAAATGTGCAATATGCAAACAAAGTAATTTGAAATAATGTATAATAAACTGAACAGTCCATATGTTATAAAGTACACTTAAATCAGCGTGTTAAATAGTCTGATGGCCTGGTGGAAGAAGCTGTCCCGGAGCCTGTTGGTCCTGCCTTTAATGCTACGGTACAGTTTCTCGAATGGTAGCAGCTGGAATAGAGTGTTGCTCGGGTGACTGTGGTCCACAATGATCCTCCGAGCCCTTTTTACATACATATCCTTGTAAATGTCCTGAATAATGGGAAGTTCACAACTGCAGATGTACTGGGCTGTTCGCATCACTCTCTGCAGAGCTCTTCGATTAAGGGAAGTGCAGTTCCCCTACCAGGCAGTGATGCAGCCAGTCAGGATGCTTCATTTGTGCCCCTGTAGACGGTTCTTAGGATTTGGGGGCCGATACCGAACTTCCTCAACCGTCTGAGGTGAAAGAGGCGCTTTTGTAATAATCAAAACACAATACTTAAAGTATGGTCGTTTAAAAACATTGATTGTATGTCCATAAAGTGACGTCAGGCACAGGAGAGTCTGGACATACGGAGACTGATATTGATTGTATGTCCATAAAGTGACGTCAGGTACAGGAGTGTCTGGACATACGGAGACTGATATTGATTGTATGTCCATAAAGTGACGTCAGGCACAGGAGAGTCTGGACATACGGAGACTGATATTGAATGTATGTCCATAAAGTGACGTTAGGCACAGGAGTGTCTAGACACGTGACATTGATTGAACCTAATTGTCCTGCCATGGATGTTACAGATCCACAATTCATTTAAGGTAGCACCAGAGTCGTAAAGAGAGTTTTGGGCATATTGACCTTTATAACGCAGGCTATTAAGACCAGGGTCTGGGATATTAATTCCAGAGTTGTAAAAGACACCGTGATTCCAAATGTGCAGAATTGTGTGCAGTCCTGTTCAGCTACTGGGAGGAAAGATATCGATAAGCGTGAAAGCGTGCCGGGAAAATTACACGGACATTGCTGGTGTTTCAGGAAATAATTATAGCGATAGGATAAACAGGTTAGAACTTGATTACCTGGAATAGAGGGGAATGAGGGTATATCCCAGCAGGTTTCCAACTTTTCAATGCCATTTAACAGTGTTAAATGAAGGGTCCATGAACCCAGGTTGTGAAGCCCTGCTAGAGATGTAGAAATCAATGATGGTATAAATAGGGTGAACGCAAGTGGGCATTTTCCCCTCAGGTTGGTTAAGATAAATGATTTAGGGCAAGAAGTGACATATTTATGGGGAATCTGAGGGGGAACTAATTCACTCGGAGGGTGGTGCAAATGCGGAACCAGTTCCCAGCAGAAGTAAGAGATGAAGGTTTGATTGTGGTATTTCAGAGATGTGTGGGGAGGTACATGGATGAGGGAGGTATAGAGGGTTATGGTCTGGGTGCAGGGGGATGGGACCACACCGAACATGGCACGGACTGGATGGGCTAACAGTCCTGTGTCTGTGCTCTAAGGGCTCTGTGAATCTACATTGACACTTCTACACATAATCGACATTTATTGCAGACGGGTTGTATCCAACAATGTGTTTTTATTTTGGACCAGCGTCTGCACTGCTGAGAGTTCTGTAGAGCCGGAACTACCATGAGATTTACTAAATGCACATCGAAAGGTTAAAAACAACCACTAGAATTTGTCTGCTAACTATTGAAGACTTTAATTGATTGGCTAATAATTAGAGAGATTGTTAAGATTGACGGCTTCAAGACTTCGGATCTCTCTGAAATTAATAATACTTTTAGAGAATTTTATTCAAGGCTTTATAGTTCTGATTCCTTTTCGGATGACACAGAAATGCATAGATTCTTTAGTAAAATTGATATTCCAGTACTTTCTGATCCAACCTTGTCCCAACTTGATCAACCCATTTCATGTGCCGAAATTGCCGAAGCTATTGCGGCTCTTCACTCTGGCATAAAACTCCAGGAACAGACGGCTTTCCTTGTGAATTTTATAAAACCTTTTCTCATACTTATACCTCAATTATCCGCTGTTTTTTCTGAATCTTTTATATTAGGTAAACTTCCGCAATCCTTTTATCAAGCAACTATTTCGCTTATTTTGACGAAAGGTAAAAATCCTGCTGAATGTTCCTCCTATAGACCAATCTCCTTACTTAATGTAGATGCTAAAATTCTGTCTAAAATTTTAGCCTGCAGGCTTGAAAATATTTTACCGTTCATTATACGAGAGGATCAGACTGAATTTATTAAAAACCGCTATTTCTATTTTAACTTTCGGCGTTTATTAAATGTGATGTATTCCCCCTCTAACAAGGTCTCAGAATGTATATCATCTTTAGACTCAGAGAAAGCCTTCGATAGAGTGGAATAGAATTATCTATTCAAGACCTTAGAAAAATTTAAATTTGGACCTAATTTTATTCGTTGGGTTAAACTATTATATCTCTCACCTACAGCTCAGGTTCTTACTAATTCTCAGCTCTCTAAACATTTAACCTATATCGAGGTAATAGACAAAGTTGCCCCCTTAGTCCTCTGTTGTTTGCTTTGGCTCTAGAACCTCTAGCCATAACACTCCGTAATTCCAAGGATATTACAGGTATCACCCGAGGATAAGAGAATTCATAAAATTTCTTTATATGCAGACGATATTTTACTTTTTATTTTTAATGTGAATGTCTCCTTAGCTTCCACTCATTCTTTATTCTCTCAATTTAGTCGATTCTCAGGTTCTCAATTCTCAATTGAATTTATATCAAAGCGAATTATTTCCTTTAAATATCCGGATACCAATAAACATTAATCTTCCGTTTAAAATTCTGACTGATCAGTTTACTTATCTTGGAATAGCTATTACTAAAAATTTTAAACATTTGTATAAAGCTAATTTTATTCCACTACTGAGTTACCTTAAAAGGCTATTTAGTAAATGTTCTCTTTTTTTTTTATCCTTGTTAGGCCGTTTTAATTCTATTAAAGTGAATGTGTTACCTAAATTCTTATATCTTTTCCAAGAATTGCCTATTTTTATTCCGAAGATTTTTTTCGACTCTTTGGACTCAATTCTCTCTTCTTACATATGGAATAATAAACAACCCCGGATGAACAAAATCTTTCTTCAAACGAAAAATAAAGATGGTAGTCTAGCTTTACCTAATTTCAGATTCTATTACTGGGCAACTAATATAAGGAATATCACATTCTGGTCATATTATATCAATAGGGATGTCTGCCCACGATGGACTTTACTAGAAGCTCAATCGGTTAAAAATGCCTCATTTATTTCTCTTCTTGGATCTTCTCTTCCTTTACCCTTCGGTAAAATTACTGATAATACAGTTCTTAAAAGTACTTTGAGAATCTGTTCGCAATTTAAGAAGTTTTTTGGTTTGTCTCACTTGTCCCTTTCTAGTCCCATTCTTTGTAATTATTTTTTTCTACCCTCTACTGCTGATAACGTTTTTATAGAATGGAATAGATTGGGTATTTGACAATTTTTGGATATATTTGTTGATGGGAACTTAGCGTCATTTGAACAGTTGTCCATCAAATTTGGTTTACCCCAAACTCATTTTTATGGTTACCTTCTAATTAGAAATTTTCTGCGTTCTCAATTGGCTACCTTCCCTTCAAGTTCAGATAAGGATCTCTTAGATGATGTTTTAAATTTGAAACCTTTTTTTGATGGATCAATCTCTATTATATATAATAAACTGCTTATCTTTAAGCAGCTTTCTTTACATAATATTAGACAAGCTTGGGAGCATGATCTGCATATACAAATCTCTGATGAAGATTGGAAAGCCATTTTGAAATTAGTGAATAAGTCATCTTTTTGCGCTCGCCATTCTTTGGTACAATTTAAAGTGGTACATAGAGCCTATTAATCTAAAGGGAAATTATCCCGTTTTTATTCTGATATTTCTCCAACTTGTGATAAATGTAATTCAGCCAATGCTTCATTAATTCATATGTTTCGGTTACGTCCCAGTTTAGAAAAATTTTGGAAAGATGTATATTCTATTTTTTTTCTCAACTTTTAAACACTAACTTTGAACCTAATCCTCTTACTGCTCTCTTTGTTATCCTCGGAACTCAAGACATAACTTTAACTCCCTCAGACTTGTATGTTCTAGCTTTTATCTGACTTATAGCGAGAAGACGGATTTTGCTTAAATGGAAAGAAGCAGTCTCTCCTACTCATATGCAGTAGTTAGAAGACATTATAACTCATCTTAGTTTGGAGAAGATTCGGTGTTCTATTTCTAATTCAGTACAGGACTTTTATACGACATGGGGTCCTTTTATGAATCACTACTCTAACTTGTGAAAGTTTTTTTTCTACATAGATGTTATTAATTATGTTATTCTTTGTTAACTTAGCGACACTTTAAATTTTAAAATATTTTTTCCTTGTTCTTACTCATTGGCTTTCTTGATAGGGGCTGGATTTTATATATATTAGTATTAGTAATATTAGTATTAGTAATCATTACCGGAGTACTATATACACATATGTCACTCAGTCCTATACAGTTCAATTTTTCTATTGTCTGTATTCTGTTAGTAATTTTTTTAGTATATATACTCTGTATTTGTTATATATTCTTGTATACCTTAATAAACATATTGAAAAAGAAAAACAACCGCTGGAATTTTAGTATCCCCATTACAAAATGGCTGAATGTTCAGTTCATTTTTGTCACAATGGAACCGAGAACGTGTCACACTGAGTTTGTTATTTCCCCGCTCGTTATATTTGCGAGTCACTTCCTCCGTCAGCAGGGAAACAGCTCACCAGAGTTGCAGAGAGTGTTGAGCATGTTTATCGCTCTCTGGTTGCTGACTCAGTGGAGAGAGAGTGGCCTCAGATACGAGGATGCTCTGAGCATTTCCTGTCCGGGATGTATGTTGTCTGTGTTGGAATGAAGAAACAACTAATGATTGTAGGGATTGCATTTATGCGATTCTGTTCAGTGTGTCAAACATCTTGTAGTCAATCAGTGTTTTGTGCATCGAAAGAACAAATAAAATCTCCTGTACTTCATTTCCAGTGCTATATTTTCAATTTTGTATTCTGAACATTTTTTTCGTGTTACACGACGGGGAAAGTGCCGGCTCATTGGCCTGGGCTACTTTGCACTCAACAACAAAATAATGAGCAAGTGTGGTCAATGCAACTGTGGAGGCAAGTGGAAATGTATCAGCACCCTCTTCGTGACCCAATGCCCATGTTTCCCGTCGGATCCCCGTCCAGACAAAGGATCATCGGGCTCCAGTTCTGTCATGGGTTGGTGTGGGAGTGTAAGTTTTTGAACTGGGATTAGCTGAGACACTGCCGCATATTACCGGCAGCAAAGAGCCCTGGGAGAGTTGGTGCTTGAGATACAATCTTGGGATGGGGGCTCCAGGAATATGGAACTGGCAGTGTTTGGGCTTCGGTCTACGTTGGTGCATTTACAGATGCGTCTGGATGTTCCTCCTTCCGTAATTAAGCAGACGTCTCCGGTGGTTGGATATTGGAAGCGGCAATCTCTCAGTGTGAGATGTGGGAACACCCAGTGTGAGATGTGGGAACACCCAGTGTGAGATGTGGAAAAGATGTGCAAAACTCTCGGTGAGGTTTGTGACCGCGTGAGGTTGAACCCTGGGATACCTCACATGTTTTGATCCAGATAAAATGAATCCGGGGGTCAATTTGCCCAGGTTTAAGAGGCGGTGAGTTAATATTTCAGTTCTCTGTCCATATAACCATATAACAACTACAGCACGGAAACAGGCCATCCGGGCCCTTCTAGTCCGTGCCGAACGCTTACTCTCACCTACTCCCACTGACCCGCACTCAGCCCATAACCCTCCATTCATTTCTAATCCAAATACCTATCCAATTTTACTTTAAATGACAATACCGAACCTGCCTCTACCACTTCTACTGGAAGCTCGTTCCACAGAGCTACCACTCCCTGAGTAAAGACATTCCCCCTCGTGTTACCCCTAAACATTTCCCGCCTATCTCTCAACTCATGTCCTCTTGTTTGAATCTCCCCTACTCTCAAAGGAAAAAGCCTATCCACATCAACTCTATCTATACCTCTCATAATTTTAAATACCTCTATCAAACCCCCCTCCACCTTCTATGCTCCAAAGAATGAAGGCCTAACTTGTTCAACCTTTCCCTGTAACTTAGGTGCTAAAACTCAGGTAACATTCTAGTGAATCTTCTCTGTAGTCTCTCTATTTTGTTGACATCTTTTTTATAATTTGGTGACCAAAACTGTACACAATACTCTAAATTCGGCCTTACCAATGCCTTGTACAATTTTAATATTACATCCCAACCCCTATACTCAATGCTCTGATTTATAAAGGCTAGCATACCAAAAGCTTTCTTCACCACCCTATCCACATGAGATTCCACTTTCAGGGAACTATGCACCATTATTCCTAGATCACTCTGTTCTACTCCATGTTTCAATGCCCTACCATTTACCATGTATGTCCTATTTGGATTATTCATACCAAAATGTAGCACCTCACACTTATCAGCATTAAACTCCATTTGCCTTCGCTCAGCCCACTCTTCTAACTGGCCTAAATCTTTCTGCAAGCTTTGAAAACCTACTTCATTATCCACAACGCCACCTAACTTAGTATCATATGTATACTTACTAATCCAATTTACCACCCCATCATCCAGATCATTAATGTATATGACAAACAACGTTGGACCCAGTACAGATCCCTGAGGCACACCACTTGTCACTGGCCTCCAACCTGACAAACAGTTATCCACCACTACTCTCTGGCATCTCCCATCCAGCCACTGTTGAATCCATTTTACTATTTCAATATTAATACCTAACGATTGAACCTTCCGAACTAACCTTCCGTGCGGAACCTTGTCAAAGGACTTACTGAAATCCATTTAGACAACATCCACTGCTTTACCCTCGTCACCTTCCCTCGTAACCTCTTCAAATAGTTCAATAAGATTTGTCAAACATGACCTTCAACGCACAGATCCAAGCTGACTGTTCCTAATAAGACCCTATCGATCCAGATAATTTTATATATACCATCTCTAAGAATATTTTCCATTCATTTACCCACCACTGATGTCAAACTGACAGGCCTATAATTGCTAGGTTTACTCTTAGAACCCTTTTTAAACAATGGAACCACATGAGCAATACGCCAATCCTCCGGCACCATCCCCGTTTCTAATGACATTTGGAATATTTCTGTCAGAGCTCCTGCTATTTCTACACTAACTTCTCTCAAGGTCCTAGGGAATATTCTGTCAGGACCCGGAGATTTATCCAGTTTTATAATCTTAAAAGCGCCAGTACTTCCTCCTCTTTAATCGTCATCGTTTCCATAACTTCCCTACTTGTTTCCCTTACCTTGCAGAATTTAATATCCTTCTCCTTAGTGAATACCAAAGAAAATAAATTGTTCAAAATATCCCCCATCTAATTCGGCTCCACACATAGCTGTCCACTTTGATTCTCTAAGGGACCAATTTTATCCCTCACTATCCTTTTGGTATTAATATAACAGTAGAAATCCTTCGGATTTATTTTCACCTTACTTGCCAAAGCAACCTCGTATCTTCTTTTAGCTTTTCTAATTTCTTTTTTAAGATTCTTCTTAAATTCTTTATATCCCTCCAGCAGCTCATTTTCTATATTTTCTATGCCTATATTTATTTTAGATCTCTCTCTTTTTCCTAATCAAGTTTCCAATATCCCTTGAAAACCATGGCTTTCTCAAACTTTTAACCTTTCCTTTCAATCTAACAGGAACATAAAGTTTCTGTACCCTCAAAATTTCACCTGTAAATGACCTCCATGTCTCTATTACATCCTTCCCATAAAACAAATTGTCCCAATCCACTCCTTCTAAATCCTTTCGCATCGCCTCAAAGTTAGCCTTTCTCCAATCAAAACTCTCAACCCTGGGTTCAGTTCTATACTTCTCCAAAATTATATTGAAACTAATGGCATTGTGATCACTGGACCCAATTGTGCTCCCCAACACATATCTCCGTCACGTGACCTATTTCATCCCCAAACGGAAGATCAAACAGTGCCTCTTCTGTAGTTGGTACCTCTATGTATTGCTGCAAAAAACTATCCTGCACGCATTTTACAAACTCCAAACCATCCTTCCTTTTTACAGTATGGGCTTCCCAGTCTATGTGTGGAAAATTAAAATCTCCCACAATCACAACCCTGTGCTTACTACAAATATCTGTTATCTCCTTGCAAATTTGCTCCTCCAATTCGCGCTCCTATTAGGTGGTCTATAATACATAAGTGTTACTACACCTTCCCTATTCCTCAATTCCACCCAAATAGGCTCCCTAGACGAGCCCTGTATTCTACTCCTGCCAGAGCTCCGCAGTAATATTTTCTCTGACAAGCAATGCAACACGGACCCCTCTTGTCTCTCCGATTCTATCATACCTGAGGCAACAAAAACCAGGAATATTTAGTTGCCAAACTTACCCCTCCTGCAACCATGTTTCACTAACAGCTACAACAGCATTTTTACTCGTATCAATCCATGCTCTAAGCTCATCCACCTTTCTTACAATGCTCCTGGCATTAGAATAAATGGATTTAAGAAAATCTCCACTTCTTCCTCTCTGTTTATCTCTAATAGTACAAAGAACTTTGCTGTCTTCTTTTTCTTCCTTCTCTCATACATCTGTTGAAACACCCTGTTTTCCCTCCCCCCTTGTACCTAGTTTAAATCCACTGGAGCCTCTCTAGCAAACCTACCTGCAAGAATATTTGTCCCTCTCCAGCTCAGATGTAAACCATCCCGCTGGAACAGGTTCCACCTTCCCTGGAAAACAGCCCAATTATCTACAAATCTGAAGCCCTGCGTCCTGCACCATGTCTTCAGCCACGTGTTGATCTGCACTATCTTACTATTTCTAAACCCACCTGAACGTGGCACTGGTAGCAATCCTGAGATCGCCATCCTTGAGGTCCTGTCCTTTAACCTGGCACCTAGCTCCCTAAACTCACCTTTCAGGACCTCCTCACTCTTCCTACCCACGTCATTCGTCCCTACATAGACCACGACATCCAGCTGCTCACCCTTCCTCTTGAGAATACTGAGAACTCGATTAGTGATATCTCGGACCCTGGCACCAGGGAGGCAACAGACCATTTGGGTTTCTCGATCTCTTCCACAGAACCTCCTACCTGTCGCCCTAACTATTGAATCCCCTATCACTACTGCTCTCCTCTTTTCCCTCCTTCCTTTCTGAGCTGAGGGTTTAGTCTCGGTGCCAGAGACGCGACAACTGCAACCTGTCCCTGGTAGGTCGGCCCCAACAGTATACAAAACGGTATAATTATTGTTGATGGGAACGGCCACAGGGGTGCTCTGCTCTTCCTGCCTATTCCTCTTCGCTCTCCTGACAGTCACCCAGCCACCCTGATTTCTAGGGGTGACTATCTCCCTGAAACTCCTGTTTATTTCTGCCTCTGCCTCCTGAATGATCCGGAGTTCATCCAGCTCCAGCTCCAGTTCCCTAACACATTTTGTCAGGAGCTGCAACTGGATGCACCTTTTGCAGATGTAGTCATCAGGGGAAACAGTGCTCGCCTTGACTTCCCTCATACTGAAAACGGAGCACTCAACTGCCCTAACTGCTTCCTCTATTACCTACTCCTAAGCTAATTAGATTAATTTAAGGGAGCTTACCCGGCCTTACCACACCTGGAGTGAAGCTCGTACTCAGCCTCTGCTCGCTTTTTAAATTCCCCCGCTGATCTCAAAGGCCTACTTTCACGCGCTTACGCAGTCGTGCTCCGTTCAAACCTCGCCTCTGCCTGTTCTCACTGAAGCCTGATTGAGCCAAAGCCGACACACTCTGCCTCAGTCCACTCCGACGATGGCTGCTGTATATGGTGGTCAGTTTTTTAAACCTTTGGCGCGCTACGTCAAGCGCCTGCGAAGTCTAGCCTCTTTGCCCCGATCAGTTAAAAAAAAACAGCTTCTCTCCGATCTTCTTTTACCTTTTCCCTCTTCGCCTCTTGCTTCGATTTAAAATGCTTCAGATATTTGATTCTGAAGTTCCTTTGGAAGCAAAGCAGAGAACGAGTTCCCATTCCATCCTTCGCAGTAAGAGGCTGTGATTAAAGAAGCTGTTTTGTATTTGCACCAGTAGAAATAGACCGGGGTTTCAGAATTCAATTCACATTTGGAAATCCCCCCTCACTGTCACCTGTCTATCTGCCAGTGAGAGTCAAACAGAAACTCAAGATACTGAAGATAGAACAGAACATGGAACAGTACATCTCGGGAACAGGCCCTGCGGCCACAATGGTGTGCCAAACCAGCTGAAAAGTAAATCAAACACCCCCCCAGCAAAAAAATTATCCGTCCTTCTTACACAGTGTCCATATCCTCTCAATATTCCTCACACCTTTGTGCCTATCTAAACGTGTCTTCAAAGACTCCGATGTATTGTCTTCCGCCACCATAACAGACAGCTCATTCCAGGCATTCACCACTTACTCCCTGAGTAAAACAATTTACCCTCACATTTCCTTTGCAACTACTCCTTCACACCTTCATTGCATGTCCTCTGGTATTGGACATTTCTAACCAGTGAAAAGATACTCACTGTCTACTCTGTTTGTCATAATCTTAGAACCCTCTATCAGATCTTCCTACAGTAACCACCGCTCTAAAGACAACAAGCCATGACAGTCCACTGCGATTTTGATGAAAGGTTAGGAAAGAGAATCGCTAACTTTGCTCCTCTCCCTAAGACAGTTCCTGCTGAGCGTTTTTGTAATTCCCGTTTCTCTTTATTACATTCACACTGGAACATTTTGAATCTCCTGGAAATGGAACGGCGCACCAGCGCTCGTTTTGGGATAGTTAGTAGAAGAGTGAAAAACAACACAGCTTTTACCAGTAAATTACCCTGGGACCAATTTGCCTGTTATTCCTGGAAAAAATGTTCAGTGCAGTTGTTGCCAACAAGGTTCACAAGAGTAATCTGATGAATGATAAGCTTTATGCATGAGGAACATGATGATGGCCTTGGGCCTGTGTTCAGTGGAGGTCAGAGGGATGGTGGTTTGGGGGGGTGGTGGTGGTGGGGCGGTTGATTCACCAACTGAATAACGACAGGCCTGGATATAATGGGAATGCCGAGGGTGCGTCGATCAGACAGAGAGTCTGGGATCTGAGAATGCAGCCTCAGAATAAAGAAACTTCACTTTAAAACTGAGATAAGAGAAATTTTTAGCCAAAGGTTGGGTGATATGTGGAATCTGTTACCACAAAGGGTGGTGGAGGTTATCGTTGAGTACATTCATGCTCTGTATTGCTAAGTAGGTTGAGTATTATAGCAGGGAAAGAAGAATACGGTGGTGTGAAAAAAAACCTCCAGTATTTATTATAGAGCAAACTAGAATGATTGAATCACCTAATTCCACTCATATATATTATGACCTTTATCTTATACCATGATTGAGCGATGAAGTTTTTGTATCCCATCGCAAACAGAAGAAAATCTTCAGATGCTGGAAATCCAAGGAACACACACAAAATGCTGGAGGAACTCAGCAGGTCAGGCATCATCTATGGAAGAGAGTAAAGTCGGCGTACAGATGCTGCCTGATCTGAGGGTTCCTTCAGCATTTTAAGCGTGTTATTTTGTATCCCACGTCAGGCTTTGTGAGGGACAGTTACACATTTCTTCACTCGGATCATTATATATGCGTTCAGGATTAAAATTTCAATCAGTTTAATGCTTTGTTTTCCTTTATATTGTTAACATGCTTCATTATTCCTCTGATTAAAGTTAGCCCTGCGCCGAGAGATTTACTGGAAGGAAAGCCCACGACTGGAAGAGGACCACAACTGAAGGCAAGGGAACAGCAACAAGTGAACCTGTTCAGGGACTGAGAGCACCAATTCGAGAGATCCCCTCTGAGTCGGAAATTTCATTGATACGGTCAGGAGGAAGTTTTGTGAGTCTTATTTACTCAAACAGTGTTTTAGACATTACATTTCTGTGCCAAAGAAGGTAGGAAATATCCGAAGTGAGACTGAATAATCCTGGATGTGCCAGTTATGCAGGTTGCAATCACTACTGAAATAGAGGTATCATGGTGGGACCATGTACAGACTCAGTGTGGGTGAAAGTCAGAAGCAGGAAGGGAGCCATCATTCTGCAAGTAGTCCAAAGGCCTCTCCCAGTGTCCACCGGGACCGCGAGGAGCAGATACGTTGGCAGCTTTGGGAAAGCTTGTTATCATTGATGACTTCAATTTGCCTAATCTTGGTTCCCATTTCCTTATTCCAAAATGTGTCAATGGGGAAGAATGCTTTGTGTGTCCAGGAAGAATTGTTGACATAGTCTGTGGATCGGTCAACTGGAGGAGATGCCAGATTATGTCTGGTACTAGGAAACGAAACTCGGCAGATGACAGACGTCTCAATGGGTGACCTTTTCCAGATAGTGGCCACAGCACCCCAACTTTTATCATGGTCATGGACAAGGATAGTAGCAGACGATACGAGGCAGTATTTAATTAGCGGATGAATAATTACAATGGAATTCGGAGCAACTTGGGAGCGTAAATTGTGAAAAAAAAATCACAGGGAAATGCACAACTGTGGCGGTTGTTTCAGGAACAGTTATATGGGTTCTAGATAGATTTGCACCACAGACATGGAAAAGATGTTCATATAAACGAACCATGGTTCACAAGAGGTGAGGACTTTTAGGCAAGAAGCAATGATCTGGAGAATTAATAAGTAGCCATGAAGGAGATTATGAAAAGATTTAAAGTCCTGGGGAGTAAGATGAAGGAAAGCCCCAACGCGTTCTGCACATAGGTGAAGAAAAGGAGGAGGGTAGGACTTCTCATGAGCAAAGCTGGAAAAATGCATGGAGGATGAGGTGATAGGCGAGGTACTTAAAGAAATTTGTGCTGCAGAGTTACCAAGCAGATGGACTTTGAATGTAACGTTAGGATTGCAGAATGAGAATATTAAGAAAGAGGTGTTGCTGGAGCTTCCATTATACACAAAGTTACTACAGGAAGTGAGGTAGGAGCTTACAAAGGCATAGACAATGATCTTGGTGTTGTCTGTGTCCACAGGAGTAGTAACACAGGATAGGAGGGTGGCATATATTGTTCAATAATTCAATACGTCTTAAAGCAATAAGTCGGGGGATTACAGACCAATGAGTATTGCATTGGGAAAACTCTTCGAAAGGTTAATAAGAGACAGGGACTTTGAGCATTTACAGAAGCATAATATTATTAGGGGTTGTCATCATGGATTTTTGATGGTGAGTGGAGAGAATGATAGAGATAATTTTCCACAATATGTACCAGCCGCACACAGAATATGTAGCAGTCACGCACACAGTATCTACCAACATTTGGATCAACAGTGTCTGATTAGGAGACCGCATGGCGGCGTGCATGGAATATAGTGTTTAACATCACTATGTAAGATTTTTTTTAAAAGTGAATGTACATGATGGTAGGGTAGTACATTGTATTTCAGCAAAGTTTTTGACAAGCTGCCACATGGCAGGTTAGTCTGGAAGACTAGATCCCATGCAGTCCAGAGGGAAAGTTAGATGGATTCTAAATTAACTTGTAGGTAGCAAGCAACTGACTCGCAGTATTCAGAACGCAAGGCTACAAGTTGGCACCTTTGATATTCGTTGTTTTATTGCAATGATTTGGATGCGAATGCGATGGCTTGACCAGTAAGTTCATGGATGACACAAAATTAGTAGTTGGTGTTCATAGAGAAGAATATCGTACGAGAACGAAATGGGCAGGGGTGGTAAATAGATTGCAAAACAATCACAAGCAGCAACGGTTTCATGCAGAGGTTGGTGATTCTGTGGAGGGGGCAGCCAGAGGAAGTGGATGAGGCAGTCATAATTGTATGATTACAGAAGCAATTGGTATAGTTTGATGGAGTGAAGAAGGTAGGAGGAAAATTTGGTCTCATCTCAGGAAATTGGGACCATCCAGGTGGGCATTGTGGCTGGCAGGGTCTCGTTGGGCTGAAGGGTGTGTATTTGTGCTCTATTGCTCTGTGACTTTATCTATAGGTGCAACAGGTATCACTGGATAGACAATAGACATGCTGTGGAACATGATGTTAATGTGAAATGTTTGGTCTCTAAGCCAACTGCTGTTCTGATCCAGGAGATGCAGATACTGTCATATTTGCAAAGTAATCGTACTCTCTCTGACTCATTGTCTGCTTGTTCGTAATTCACCAGCAGGGGACGCTCTCCTGCACTGCGACCGAAGTGTAAACAAGAATACGACTATCAACAATCTTCAGACAAAATTAGAATGGCTACAGGTATGTTCACTTGGATCTTAATAATTAAACCTCTGTCCTGTTGATGCAGAATAGTTCAGATGAAATACTTATACAGGCGCTAAAGGAACACAGACGTTTCATCAAACAGGATCACTGATCCCACTGGTAAAGCGGCCAATCCAATAGTTCCAGGGCACCGGTAATTGTTGAATCACTCTGCTCACCATCAAAAGTTTCACCTGAATGAAAGGAGCAGGAAGTCTTGAATGATGTGGTTGTGAGTGAAGCACAGACAGGAATGTAACAGTGGTCTTGTGGTTGACGTAACAGTGTAGGGAATAATCAGGGTCTGTTTCACCTCCAGACAGGTGCTGATGCTTCCAACTTTAATTTTCTGTATTTTAAAATTTGATGCCAGATGACTGGAGCATTTCCAAGATGTTCTGGGATTGAACGATATGTTTACGGTTCAGGTTTTGGAAAGAAAATTGCCTGTATTTTGTATTTTCATATAGAGATGTTCGGAGCTTACTGGAGTCTGTTGCCTGTGGCTGAGTTGGAGAATGTTTCCAATAGGTGGAAAGATCTAGGGAACATCTCTTTGTAAATAAATCACTCTTACAGTTTTACCGTCTGATAACATTTTAATGCAGTAATGAATATAAGTTCTGCTGGTGCTACAACTCCAGACTAACACACACACACACACACAAAATTCTGGAAGAATTCAGCAGGTCAAACAGTGTACCTGTGGGGACAAGATCCTTCTTCTGGGCTAGCCGAAAAAGGTCAGCTCTCATGAACGGTCTCGGCCACTTTAGAAACTCCGTTTAACTGGCTGTACATCGACTCCTGGTGCATAGTCACAGACAAAAGAACACAGCGCAAGTGAGAGGACCAAGACGGTATGATCAAGGAAGGTGGAGGGGTGAGTAGGCGGACTGGATAACGTTCAGGAATCTTTGAATCTGAATGCATGGACCACCGACTTCATTAAGACCTGTGTGGAAGAATGCTTGCCTTCGAGAACATTTCATAAATACGAAAATCAAAAACGGTGGATTAACCAGGGGATATAAACGTTGTTAAATTCTGGCAGGTTTAGAAAATAGTCCATGCTTGTGTTCCTTCTGACTAAGTGCATGACCATGCACTTTCCCAACTCTGTATTCCATCTGCCATTTATTTGTCTGTTCTCCGAATCTCTCCACAGTACTTCCATCTGCTGCCTCCCCGCTTCCTCAACGCTACCCGCCCCCTTACCTATCTTCATATCGTCTGAGAACTTGGCCACAGAGCCATCAATTCCATCATTGACATATAACGTAAACAAAAGAAGTTCCAACACAGATCCCTGTGCAACACCGGCAGCCAACAGGAAAAGGCTTCCTTTGTTCCTACTCTGTGCCTCCTGCCAGTCAGCCTGTCCTCTAGGCCTGTTAATATCCTTCCTATAACACTATGGGACTTACCTTGTTTAGCAGCCTCATGTGCTACACTTTGTCAAAGTTCTTCTGAAAATCCAAGTACGCAACATCCACCAATTCTCCTTTGTCTATCCTGCTTGTTATTTATTCAAAGAATTCCAACAGATTTCCCCTACAGGAAACCATGCTGACTTCAGCCTATATTCTCAGGCGTTTCCAGACACATGGAAACCACATCCTCAACAATCGATTCTATCATCTTCCCAGGTCAGGCTAATTGGCCTATATTTTCCTTTCTTCTGCTTCCCTCCCTTTTGAAAGAGTGAAGATTTCCAGACTTCCAGAACTATGCCGGAATCAAGTGATTCTTGAATAATCATTACTAATCGTTAGACAATCTCCTGTTCTTCAGGCGCGCAACCTACCTCTTGGAGCTCAAAAAACTGGGTGTCTGACCGTGCCTGCCGCTGAACGCCGACGCCATCATATTAAAACATTCGGCGTTTGTTATTCTAATCTTCTGTTAATAAATAAAATCAGACATATGATTTTAAAATACTCATTCTACATATTCATAGTAAGCATATTACCAAACATTTCAAGTACCAACCAGTTTTTAGGTTGTGTAAATATTCTATGTACACTGGTTATTGTGTGTTTCTATCTATATCTATATCTATATGTATATATATATATAAAAAACAACAACAAAGAAACGTTATTTGCAAATTTCTACAGAGTACCATAGACAGCCTGCAAATTTTCTGCATCAACATCTGTTATGGAGGGGCCACTGCATAGAATCAGGGAAAAATTGCAGAAATTTGCAGACTCAGTCATTTCCATAATGGAGATACTTCTCCAGTATTGAGTCAGCCTCAAAAAGCGATACCAAAAGAAGACCTTCTCTGTCATTGAGGATTCGTTGTTTCTATCAAGGGGGAGGGACGGGAGACTGAAGACAACATCCCTCCGCCGTTACTGGAATAGTCAGTGATAATTGTCAGATTAAGAAGAACCATAAAGGTAATCTAATATATCTTTGGCTGGTTAACCTTGTATCAGTAACAGAGGGATTCGTGTTGAAACGTCCTAGCGGGACATTCTACTTGTATCTGTAATAGGATAGATTTACTAGAGATGGTCAGCATGGGCTCAGCGCACTGGGCTATGTTATGAAAACTTGACTGATATTTTCGTGTTGGAATGATGAAGGGAAAACAGTGAATTTTGAAGGCATGGATGTTAGAGAAACTTGCAAAATGGTTTCTTGCAATAGTCTGATAGAAAATTTAATTCAAAGTTGTCTTGACCATACAAAACAGGTATTGGTGGCGAGGCATTCTTCTGCCTGGAGTTCTGTGAGCAGTCGTGCTCCGCAAGGTTCCGTAATGAACTCTCTGTTTTCAGTGATAACTATCCATGACTTGGGAAAACTCTGATTTCGCTGATTCACAAATTTACAGGCGATAGAGAACGAGGCGGAGTTGTGAAAATCAAGATTGTTGGTCAAAGTATACATTAGAATATTGATCCGCTAAAAGCATGGGCAGAGAGATGCCAACTGGACTTTAATGGGGGATAGTGTGAGGAGGTGCCTATTGAGAAGTGAAATGTAAGAGGAAATTTCATGACAGTAAAGCGCAAGACTGAGGAGAATTGATGTATGGGGAGATGTACAAGTGCATATCGTGCATATAGTCGGACCGTAAAGACGATCTACAGCATTGGAGTACTAATATAGAAAGTCATGCCTCAGCGATAGGGAAGTTTGATCAGTGCCCAGTTGCAGTTTGTGTGTAGTTCTGGTTTGTCCGTTACATGAACAATGTGGAGTCTCCTGACAAGGTTCAGGACAATGCTGTATGAATTACAAAGGCACATGATAGGCACATGGACAGGCAGGGACTGGTGGTATATAGACCACGAGCATGTAGATGTTTCATGTTGACATCTCGGTCGATACAGACATGGTGACACAAAAGGGCTGTTCCTGTGCTGTACTGTACCATGTTCTATGTCTGTTCACAGATTTGAGTGAAGCTTTCTCCGCCTTCCTGTCAATTTGTGACGACCACCAACTGCTCCGGTTGACGAGATTCTACATGGAGCAACTGGAGCAGGCGATTGAAGAGGGTGTGGAAGGACTTGGCCTCATGTTAACCGGCAAGGATCACTTCACTGGGCGAATGTATCACGTAAGTGAAAAAGACAGTAATTGAAAGCAGATTATTCGACAGACTGATTGAACAGATGTAAGGCAACAGGTCTGTGTGGGTCAACGAGACAGACCAGGCCTGACGCCATGCTGGGCCTTCATTTGGCAGGTACAAGATGTGACAGGAGTCTCTCCCATTATCTGAACACATTCATTTTTAGTCGGGTTAGGATATAGTCAGCGATTGAAAGGTGATTGTTAGTGATGTGACATGTGATGGGTACTGGCAGTGGACAGAGAAAGGCTTTATTTTACTCTGTCCAACTTCCCAACATGTTTCCAATGCTTCTCCTCAGCGACCATGCAACAGTGTTGCCTTGAAGACTCCTGGGATCACACAATCCATAGAGATTGTCTTCTTTCTCCACCCTTTACCTGTCATTGGATCCCACAGAATAACTCGAACAGACAGCACTTGACTATTATCTCTAGTTTGACCGACTGAATCTCTTTCATTTGATCAAATATCCAGTCGTGCCTTGTGGCTCAGTTACCTTCTGCTCCTTGTGACAGTTCCGTGTAGCGGTTATAATTACCACAGCATGTAATGTTAACACTGAGAATTGCAAAAATTAGAATCATTGAAAATATTCCAAACATCCATGGATAACACAGAATTACCCAGGCACATTCATCTGTTGCCACCCAAACTGAATTTTAACGTAGAGCTATAAACTGTACCTGACCATAACATTTCTTATAAGACAGCTGACAGTTCCATTCCAACATTCCTTCTCTGCGTTACTAACAGTAGGCTTTGGTCTCACACACATGCACAAAAGCCCTGTGATTGCCACCTGCTCCTCACTGCCAGTTCCCAGCTGCAGGCTGTCATTGGACCTTCATGGATCCTGGCAGTGAATTGTTAACCTTTTCACCAGCGATTTACCTCTGAAAAAAATCGGCAGTGACCCTGTTACAGTCCGACCCAGTCATAGCAGTTGAACTCCACAGTATAACAATGGGTTCTTCGGCCAATGTAGTGCACATTGACCTAATAACTTGCTTAGCCCCATTGATCTGCACCCACCCCTCCCGTGGGTCCAAATTATCCAAATTGCTTTTAAATTTTGAAATCGAATGCACACCAACCACTTCCGATGGCAGCACGTTGCAAACTCTCACCAACCTCTGAGCGAAGATGTAGGCCCTCATATTGCCTTTCACCTTTCATCTTTAACCCATGACCTCTAATTCTAATTCTACTTCCACCCAACCTCAGTAGTTGTTACAAGGGGCGTTGGTAGTGGACTCAAACACAAGACACGGACACAGAAAGTACTAGGAACTGGACTATGTTTTATCAGGACGCTAGGTAAACCAAGGAACGAGGACAAAATGATAACACGCAGATAGTCGAAGAGAGACAAACCGGAAAACCTAGACCTGGGCTTGGAACTTGAACTGGACAGGGAACTCGGGTCATGACGCGGAACTCGGGTCTTGGTCGGGACTCGGTACCTGGGTATAGACCTGGTTCTTGACCAGAACACGGGCATGGCTCGGACTTGACTCGGGCTTGGCTTCGACTTGACTCGGACTTGGCTTCGACTTGACTCGGACTTGGCTCCGACTTGACTCGGACTTGGCTTCGACTTGACTCGGGCTCGTCCCTTGGACAACACTATTGAATCAGCAGATGCTGAAAATAAATACAAATTCAAAATGCTGGCAGAACCCAGCAGGCCAGACAGCATCTATGGGAGGAGGTAGCGACGACGCTTCGGGCCGAAACCCTTCACCGCTACCTCCTCCAATGGATGCTGTCTGGCCTGCTGAGTTCTGCCAGCATTGTGTATTTTCGTCTCTTGGACTTGGCTTGGCTTGGACTCTGCTTCGACACGGGACACAGAACACTAAGGCGGGGCTCCTCCTTGGATACAGGACCCAGAGCCGGAATTTTTCTCAGACACTGGACACGGAACACGGAAACAGTTCCCCACTCAGGAAAGCGGCAATCCCTCGAGGCGACACAGGACAAAAGACAACAGCTCTAGTCTCACTCCGGAGGGTTGACTTGACGAGTTTACTGACGAGAATACTGGCGAAGTTACTGTCAAGGATGTTGGCGAGGTAACTGACCAGGGTACTAACAAGAACGATCCAGCACGGAATCACTGGACCCCAGAACTATTTATGTTCCCAGCCCAAAACGAGAATCAGGTGCCTCAATTACGGCACCGAACGGAAACAAGGGAAAGACGGAATAACCGGAGTAAGGCATCCACAGCCCTGATCGTGAACCGGAATACGGACCCCACCGTATTATGACAGAACCACCCCCCGCCCCTCCCCTCCATGGGAGCCTTCTGGCGATCCAACAGTCTTGCACGGATCATCGGCGACCCGGACCGGTGGGGTGAGGGGTTGAAATGGTTTCAACCAAATGGACATTGAACGGCGAGAGTTTAACGACAGTGCTTGTGTCGCTGGGTCCATGTCTGGCAGGACCGTTCTGTTGCTGCGGGGGGGGGGGGGGGGGGGGGGAGGAGGTAGCGGGTCAAAACGCAAGAGACAGACACTGAATTTACTGGGAACTGGACTATATTTATTAAGGATGCTAGGTAAACCGAGGCGCGAGGAGAAAATGATAACATTAAGAGAGATGAAGAGAGACAAACCGGAAAACCTAGACTTGGGCTAGGGACTTGACTTAACTCGGACTTGGCTTGGACTTGACTCTGTCTTGCCTCTTGTACTTGACTGGGCGTGGCTCTTGGGCTTGTCCTGGCTTGGCTTTTGGACTTGTCTTGGCTCGGCTCTTGGCCCGGCTCTTGGCTCGGCTGTCGGCTTGGCTTGGCTCGGACTCTCCTTAGACACGGGACACAGAAAACTGAAGCGGGGCTCCTTCATGGACACAGGACATAAAGCCAGGACTCTTCTTAGACACAGAACACGGAACACTGAGTCGGGGCTCATCCTTGGATACAGGACCCAGAGCCGGGATTCTTCTTAGCCACGGGACACGGAACGCGGATAGCGCTCCCCACTCAGGAGAGCGGCAAACCCTCGAAGCGGTCAACATACAGCGGTTCTGGTCTCATTCTGTCGGGTTAATTTGACGAGGTTACTAACGAGGTTACTGACGAGGTTACTGGCATGGTTACGGACTAGGTTACTGACGAGGCTACTGACCAGAGTATTAACAGGAACGGTCCAGCAAGGTATTACTGGAACCCAGAGGTATTTAAAACGAGAATCAGGTGCCTCTATTATGGCACCAAACAGAAACAAGGGATAATCGGAGTACGGAGTTCACGGCCCGGACCGTGAACTGGAATACTGGTTCACGCACTGGACTGTGACATTTGTAAGTCCTTTTTTGCGTTTACCCTATCTATACTTTTTTTTTTTATAAACTTGTATACCTCTTATCACATCTCCCCTGATTCTCCGACACTCTAGGTAATAATGTCCTAACCTATTCAGACTTCCTATATCTCTCATGTCCGCAGATCCTGGGCAGATCCTTGTAAATTTACTCTGAATTGAAGTTGAATTGATTTGAACTGAATTGAATTGAATTGAATGATCTTTATTGTCATTATACATAGGTACAATGAAACTCTGTTTGGCTTCCTGTCAGGCAATCAGACAAAGCGGTAGATAAAAACAAGACTGTAATTGAAAAACAGTATTAAATAGATAAGAAGCAGAAAATAATTTGCGGCAGCACCAGAATATGACAGTAATGCACAAAGTGCCATTAGTGCAAGTATTTGAGTCCTTGTGCGTGCTCACAGTTTCAGTCATTGTTCTGTGGGAGTGGTGTGATGGAGGCCACAGCTCTGGGGTAGAAGCTGTTCCTCAATCTATTTGTTCTGGCTTTTAGTGTCCTGAACCTTTTGCTGGACGGCAGTGGGTCAATCATGGAGTGGCCGGGGTAAGCTTTCCTCCTGAGTCTGTTGGAACAGATGGTGTCCAGTCCTGAGTGCTTCATCCTGACAATTCGCTGGGCCGCCTTCGCCACGTGATGCAGGTCTTGTTGCTCAGCAGCTGTGCAGCTGGCATACCACACTGTGGCGCTGTCGTTCAGGGTGGTTTCAATTGTGCTTCTGTAGAAGTTAAGCAACAAATTTTCTGGGTGTTTGGCCTGTCTCAGCTTTCTGAGGAAGAAGAGCCTTTGTTGTGCCACTTTTTTTTACAAGCAGCGAAGTGTTGGTGCTCCATGTCGGCTGTTTTGACAAAATAACTTCAAGGAACTTTAGGTTTTCCACACTTTCTACTACCTCTACATGTATATGGAGCGGGGTGTGTACTCTGTCCTTTGATCTCTTGAAGTCAATGATCATCTCTTTTGTTTTAGAACTGTTAAGGACCAGGTCGTTGTCCTTACTCCACTCCGTCAGATGATCCACCTCGAGTCTGTACGCTGTTTCATCCCCGTTTGAGATCAGGCCAACCACTGTGGTATCGTCCGCAAATTTAATTATGGAGTTGGAGGTGTAGATGCGGGTGTAGTCATGTGTGAAGAGTGTGTAGAGCATAGGGTTCTGCACTCTTTCAATCTTAACTACTGTATAGGTCTGTGCACACAGTACTCCGAGATAGACCACAGCAACACTTTATTCAATTTCAACATAATATCCCAATTTCTGCATTCAGTACTTTTATATATGAAGTCCTTTGTCCTAACATCTCTCCATACAGCCCAATCTACCTTTGCCACCTACGACCAACTGAAGGAAGAGGAACTAGCTGAGAGAGTTAGAGAGGTAAAGGCTGCTGATGAAGACAAGCAGCATGGAGAAGCATGGCGACTAGTCAACGAGATCAGCAGACGGAAGAAGTCCCCATCATGTCAAATAAATGGTAAAACAGCAGTGCTAGGTGTCCAGACATGGTTCACCCACTTTAAGAACCTGCTGGGAAGCCCTCAAACGATCACGGAAGAAGAAGAGGACATACCCACGATACTAACGCTAGTTGACATCGATGACGGCCCATTCACCATTGAGCAACTGAAGAAGGCAAAGTATATTGTACACTGACACAGGGCAGGTGCGCTGGACCAGACGGGATACCACCAGATGTCCTGAAGAACTGCGACCTGGGCGACATCTTGCTGGACATATGTAATACGGCACTTTTGAAAGGCGACAAACAACAACAGTGGTCACGGTCAAACATTATCCCAGTCCCCAAGTCTGGATCCCTCAAGAAGACAGATAACTACCGCGGTGTCAGCTTGACCTGCAAAGCTGTACAATCGGATGATCTTGAACAGGATTCGCACCGCCATTGGCCCTAAGCTAAGATTCAATAAGAATGGTTTTCGGCAGAAATGCACAACTTGCTCTCCGTAGAATCATCGAGGAAGTCAAGAGGCACAGCCTACCAGACGTGCATACTTTCATCGATTTTCACAACTCTTTTGACTCCATTCACCGAGGTAAAATGATGAAGATCCTGAAAGCTTACGGAGCGCCACACCGTCTACTAAGAGTAATAGAGTCCAGCTATACCAAAAACATGGCGAAAGTTGTATCAGCAGACGGAGAAACAGCAGAGTGCGAGCTACTAGCTGGTGTGCTGCAAGGAGACTCTCTGGCACCCTACATCTTTATAATTGTCCTTTGACTAGGCTGGCAGGTAGCTTGGGTGGCGAAAACAGTGCCCGGCTCGTTGCTCTACGTCAAGCTACCAAAGATCATGACAAGCTTCGTTTTACCGTAAAACAGGACGAAACAAAAGGGTCAGACCAGTTACGCTCACAGATCTCGATTTTTCAGATGACATAGTCCTGTTCTCTGACCAGATGGAGAAAACACAGCAGCTACTGACAGAAGTGGAAATTGAGTGCAGTAAAGTTGGACTTCACCTAAAAGCTAAAAAGGCACAGTAAATGGCGTTTAACTGTGCTGAAGGTACTCTCAAGACCGTAAGGAATGATACCATTAAGAAGGTCTTTGGCTTCAGGTTGCTCGGGTCAAGAATGATGTGTTCGGAGAAGAACTCGGAAAGATATGGAAGGCGCTGGCGTGGAGGGCTGTGAACAAGATGAAGGAAATCTGGAAGTCGAACCTGACCAGAGGGCTTGAAAAGAGGATCTTCATAGCAGTCACAGAGTCCATTCTCACGTACTGATGCGAGACGTGGGCACTCACCAAGAACATGCGAAAGTCACTGGATGGATGCTATACACGAATGATCCGGATGGCTCTTGACGTGAGTCGGCAACAGCCAATGACAAACGTCGAGTTCTATGACGAACTACCGATGTTCACTACTAAAATCGTGGCGAGAAGACGGCAACTAGCCGGGCACTGTTTTCGCCATCCGAGCTACCTGCCAGCCTAGTCATCACATGGGAGCCAAGCACGGGAGGATGAGCCCTGGGCGCCCTCCCAAGACTATGGTAAACACACTCGTAGAAGACAGCAGCGCTTCTTGTAGATGAACTGAACACACTGATGAGGGAGAGGGAGGAATGGTGAGTCCGGCATTCTGCCCGACGCCGACCCCCTAGGCTTGAGTCGATGTAGTATTAGTACCTTCAACACTTTCAATGAATAATGTATCTGTACGCCCCAATATTTTAGTTTTATCGAACTGTTCGATGCCCTACCACTCACCATCTGCCTTTTTCTGATTTGTCCTCCAAAATAGAACACTTCATCTTCATTAACTTCTACCTGTCACTTTTTCAGTCCATTTTTTCCCCTACTGGTACAGGTCTCACTGCAAACGTTGATAACTTTCCTCGTTATGCACTTGGTGTCATCCATAAATTTGCTGGACGAGTTTACCGCATTATCATCCAGAGGGTTTATATATATGACAAGCAACGTCATACCTGCAGCACACAAGCCGTCATAGGCGTCCAGTCAGATAGTAAAACATCCACTACCTCTCCAAGCTTCTGTCATGAATTCAGTGTAAAAACTATCTACTTACCGTGTCATGAATGCCACGCGAATGAATCTTTTTGACCAAGGTCCCATGTGGGACTTGCTGAAGTCCATGTAAAAAACATCCGCTGCCTGGCCTTCAGTACCTTCTTGTTAACTTCCTCGAGAAACTATCAGACTGGTTAGACAGGATTTACCAGGTACAAATTAGTGTTGACTACCCCTAATCAATCCTTGTCTATCCAAATACTCATATCCATTTCCTTAGAATACCTGTCAATAGCTTTACCAACCTGTTATGCTCACCAACCTGTAAATCACTGGCTTATTCTTGAAGCCTTTTCAAACAGAAGAAGAAGAAGAATAGTTATCTTCCGTATATAGCTCCTGTAATTTCTGCACTAGCCTCAAACAAGTTATTAAGGAAAACCCTGGGGATTTAACCTTCCTAATCTGTCACAAGACAGCAAACACCTCCTTCTCTGTAATCACTATAGAGTCCATGATCTCACTGTTGTTTCGCCTCACTCCAAATACTGTACTCTGTATGCTCCCTGAGAAAATATAAATGCAACAAAAAACCGATTTAAAGCCTCCCCCACATTTTTCAGCACTATGAACTTCAAGAGGTCCAATTTCGTTCGTTGGTCTACTTTTCTTCAGAATTTGTTTGATGAAGAGTTTGAGATTCTGTTTTTTCCTTGTCTGCTAGAGGAAACTCATGCCGTACCTTAGTCCTCCTGATTTCCTCCTTCCATAACTCCTGCATTTATTATACTCATCAAGTACCTCATTTGTTTCTTCCTGCCTATAATTGCAATGGGCTCCTTCCTTTTCACCAGGGCCTCAGTATATGCCAAAAAACAAGTTTCCCTAAACATCTTACACTTGCCTTTTATTTTGTCAGGGGCATTCAGACTCTACTTATGGTCATTTATACTTTCGAAATCATTGTTCTCAGAATTTCAGTTTCAGAGGCCTCACGTTTATCAAACATATCTGTACCAGGAAACATCCGGTCACCATGTACTTTCCTCAGATCCTTTCTGATACCCTTAAAACTGGCTTTTCTCCAATATAGAATCTTAACCTGAGGACCAGACCTACCCTTTTCATAATGATCTTCAAACTAATAGGACTGTGATCACCAGATGCAAAGTGACCTCTGTCAACTGCCCTGTCCTGTTCCCGAATAGAATTCCAGTAGGCACCGTCTATAGTTATGACCTCAAAATATTGATTACAGAAACTTCCCTGGACATATTTGACCAACACCATACTATCTAGATCTTTGAATTATGAGTGTCCAATTACTAAATGGAAAGTTTGAATTATATTGTGTTTCTTGGAACTGTCTCGCGACTTCTCTGCACATTTGATCTTCTCAGATATCCCACTGGCTATTGGGTGCTCTTTAACATAATCCCGTCCGTCTCTTACTGCTCAGTTTCTGCCGTGTAGCCTCAGTAGACAAGCTCTCTAGTTTGCCCTGTCTGAGTTTCATTTTTCATGACTAGTTATGTCCCCCCGCCTTCTTTCATCCCTCTCATTCTATTGAATCGTGTCTTACGCAAATGGATCCACGAATGCTGAGCTGCTAGTCCCACGCCACCTCCTTGATGGTTTCGGTCCTGTAATTCAATGTGCTGATCAATGCTCCAAGCGGATTTGCCTTTCCTACAATACTCCCTGCATTCAAATAATATATATTTCCGAACATTAGTTTCACTATGTTCAACATTTAATTTCCTGACTTTGTATATCGGCTTAACAACGTATTTCCCACACAACCACTCCACTATCCGTTCTGTTTCTTCAAATCCTGCAAATCAAGCTTAACACCCCGCACCATCCCAACCCCGCAACCCTCAGCGCTAACAAAGCTTCCTTCAAAAATATCAGTCTCCCTTTAGTTCGGGTGCAAATCAACCCTCTCTGTCCAGGTCCCGCCTTGCTTGGATGAGATCCCAATCATTCAAACTTTAGAAGCCCTCGGTCATGCACCATCTCATCAGTCACACTCAGACTCTATCATCGTCCTATTTCAGGCCTCACTAGCACGCGGTACGGGTAGCGGTCTGAGAACTCAACCCTGGGGGTCCTGCCCTTTAGCACAGCATTTAACTCCATGAACTGACTTTGCAGGACCTCTTCACACTTCCTGCTCTTGTCATTGTTACCAATGTGAACCACGACCGGCGGCTGCTCACCCTGCACTTAAAAAAGTTTCAGACTTGATGTTAGATATACTGACCTTGGTAACACGCCATCCAGAAATCGTGTTCTCGTCAACAGAATATTCGTCCTCTTCTTCTAACAATTGAATTCCCCTATTAATGCAGCTCACTCTTCTCAATCCTTATGAGTCACAATACCAATCTCAGTGCCGGAGGCATAATTGCCGTGGCTTTCTCCTGCTGTTCACACGCCGAAACAGATCGCTGGACAGAGTTTCCTGCAGTGTCTCTCCATCCCCTTTCCCTATCTGACTGTCACCCAGTTACCCGTGTCCTGCCCCTTGTATTTCGTTCACTATCTGTATAAACTGTCAGTCAACCTCTCAGCCTCCCGAGTGATCCTGGGTTCATCCAGCTGCAGCTCCAGTTCCTCAGCGCAGTTCCTGAAGGTTCAGTTGTCAGGGACACTGGAGGTCTCCGTGTCTTGCCACATTATGTAGGAAGAGCATTCCACTGTTCTGCCAGGTTTTCCCACTGATCTAACCGTGAAATGGAGAGGTAAAATACTACTCAAAATCTACCTAAAACCTCCGCCTCTCCTCACTGAACCATCTCTGGCACAAAGTTTAAACTCCCCAATCTATTTCTGGCTCATTCATGCTATGTGTGCTCCACTTAAAACTTGCCGTAGATAATTACCCCGCAATCTATGGCGTATAGGAACTCCCCACTGCCCCCTCTTGCTTCTTTTAAAATCTTTCTCACATTATGAACTCTTCAATGGCTGTTAGTGATCTGTGGAGAGCAGAACGTGCTGGGTCAGTCCATGTCCAGGGTAGATTTGTACCCATCCTTCCGCTGCTCAATATATTCCTCATTGTTCATTACAGAGGGTGACTGAGCTCGCGGAGAAGGGAAACCGAGCGGGCGCTTCCAAACTCCTCCTGGATCTGGTGATGGAGAAGGGCTCCGGGGCCCAGAGGGTGATGTGGGAATCCTTTGTGAAACTACATCACCATTTACCGAAGCTGAGCAGAATATTGAATGAAATACGGGAACGCGGTACGGTGTACAATATACTGTGTGTTACAGATGTAAATACAGATGAATTTACAGTATTACACAGAACAGACTTCACGTAGGTTAATCTGTTTGAACAGGTGACGGCCAGTTCGCCTACATGGACGCTGAGCGGGGTTTATCTGAAGCTTTATTTCACTTTAAGAGTCTGAATACGTGTCATTAGAGGCCTGTTTAGAGACTGTTAGAGTCTGGGAGACAGGGTTTTGTTGCTGTAGCTGGAGGACAGGAATCAATTTGCATTTTGCACAACACCTGGCACCTTCCGGGCCACGGGCTGTGCACCTAGAGGCCTCTATGAGATTTATAAACAAACACTCCCGTCGGTCAGAGAGGAAGCCTCGGCGTTCCCTTTTCCCTAGCGCCGAATATCTGGAGAGTTGACAAAACTGAAAGCAAGCCTTTACATTTCGAATACCGAGCCCCAGCAAAGGAAGTCTCACACAGCTCGGATTCAGAATCAGGCCATTCAGCCCTCCGAGTTTCTTCCGCCATTCCATCATGGCTGAACTTGGATCCCACTCAACCCCATCCACTAGCCTTCTCTTTGATGCCATGACTGATCACGTTCCGCCTTAAATACATTCACGGACTTGGCCTCCGCCGCCATCTGTGGCAGAGTACTTTACGGAATTACTACTCGCTGGCTAAAACAATTCCTTCCTTCCTCTGTTCTAAAGGGTCGCCCAACAATTTTGCAGCTGTGCCCTCTAATTCTGGATACCCCCAGCCTAGAAAACGTCCTCTCCACATCTACCCTATCTTGTCCTTTCAACATTCGGTAGGTTTCATGGAGATCCCCATGCATTCTTTTAAATTCCACTGAGTACAGGCCCAAAGCTGCTGAACGCTCCTCATATGTTAACCTCTTCACACCCGGAATCATCCACGTGAACCTTCTCTGGACACTCTCCAATGGCAACACTTCCTTTCTAAGAGAAGGAGGATGATAGGAGACATGAAAGAGGTGTACAAGATATTAAGAGGAATAGACAGAGTGGACAGCCAGCGCTTCTTCCGCAGGGCACCACTGCTCAGTACAAGAGGGCATGGCTTTAAGGTAAGGGGAGGGAAGTTCAAGGGGGATATTAGAGGAAGGTTTTTTCACTCAGAGAGTGGTTGGTGCGTGGAATGCACTGCCGGAGTCAGTGGTGGAGGCAGATACACTAGTGAAGTTTAAGAGACTACTCGACAGATATATGGATGAATTTAAGGTGGGGGGTTATATGGGAGGCAGGGTTTGAAGGTCGGCACAACATTGTGGGCCGAAGGGCCTGTAATGAGCTGTACTGTTCTATGTTCTATGTTTTTAAATCTGGGACCCAAAACTGTTGACAATTCTCCAACTGCGACCTGACGAGAGTCTTGTAAAGGCTCAGTATTACTTCCTTGATTTTACATTCGATTCCCCTTGAAATAAATGCCAACATTGCATTTGCCCTCTTTACCACAGATGATAAAGATGATAAAAGGAGACTCCTGAAAGCATTGCGCTACCTGTCTGAGTCTCAGAATCGTGGACTGGCTCAGGCCGCACTGGGATCTGTGGAAAAACTTTCATTTGATGGAATGACACTGACCCCAACTGACTGCGCAGTCCTGTCTCATGTCATCGGACTCGGTGATACAATAAAACACCTCGACCTTACTGCCTGCAACATTCAGTGGGAAGGAATCCAGCGGCTTGGTCCCGTGCTGCACAAGTGCCAGGAGTTGGGGTAACTTGATTTATCTCTCACTCTGAACTGTGAAAGTGTCTCATTGTGTTGTTTCAATGTAAAGGAATTTGGGTAAAACTGTATTAAATCGGATTGTGAAGAATTGAGACAAATGACCAGGGGATCGGTCAGTAATTCCTCCAAGGAAGGGAGGGTTCTGTAGTTCCTTGTGAAGGGATGTTGGAGACTTCATCAGATCAGTGAACAACGGCCATTGGTTTAATGGTAGTAAATCACAGGAATGGCCGTGTTTCTCGCTGCCTGTGACACGTCCATTGTCAATATTCCTTCTCACTGTTACTGACACCCAGACCGACACTAACTGAAGCAGGTGGGTCAGAGATTCACACCCCCTTCCCGGTGAGGGACAAGAGACCGTCAGCAGACTGTCCCAGTGAGACGGAAAGAAATACCATTGTGAGATTGTCCTCCCCGCCCTTCCCCGTGTGACTATCACCATCAGTCCACCTGTGTGACTGTGTTCACTACCGGATACCCAGACCCCATGGGTGCATCTACTCTCCCGATTGTGGGCGTCAGATCAGCCCCACCCCTCCTGTGCAATCTATTTCTGCATCATCTCTTCTTGCGGATTATCCTTTCCCAACGGTATCCTCCTGTAGGATTTCTCATCCCCAACCCCTTCCGCCCGTGGGATCCGTCTTTCCCATCGCCTTCCTCCTGTGGGATCTCTCATGCTGATGCCCCTCCCTCACGTGGGATCTCTCTTCCCTATCCCCCATCCTCCCGTGGGATCTCTCTTCCTGATCCCTTCCTCCTGTGAGATCTCTATTCCCCATCCCCTTTCCTCAGGTGGGTTCACTTCCACCATCTCCCATCGACACTTTCTGATTCACAAATTTGCCTCACTGTTTCACTTTCTGCCACCCTTCGGCCCCGCCCCTTCCGACCCTCACGTCAGGAGCACTAATCAGTTGGGTAATAAGACACAATATGTGGCGGTTACAGGGTCACACCGACAGACTAAATTACTGATATTCGGTGAATCCCCTGGAGCTGGTCAGAGAGAGACATTGACCGTGATGGGAACTCCGATCAGTGATTTACTGAAGGGTTTAATGTTTCCTGAAATGTCCAAGTGAGAGAAAATACCTTAGACCCACGGTCTGAATTACTTTTTTCATCAATCTGTCTGCCTGTGTTTAGACTTGGGCAGAATGACCTGGGAGATTCAGGAGTAAAACTGGTGTCTGCGGCTCTGAGGAACCCGAAGTGTAAAATACAGAAACTGCGGTAAGTACCAGACTGTGGGAGATTGTGTTTACAGTCACTGGGTGTCTGACACTGAATATTAATGTAATCAGTAATTGTGTTACTGATAAACACTGGGGATTTGTACCGTCTCCTGTCTCTCTGTGTCCTTCACCCTCACTCTCTCTCATCTCCAGGCTGATCAATGTCGGTCTCACAGATTCTGGTGCCAAGAATCTTGTCTCCGCTCTCGGTCCAAACCGATCACTGACAGAGCTGGACCTGCAAGCAAACTCGCTGACAGACCTATCTGTCCCCGCTCTCCGTCACCTCATACGGATGCACCCGAGCCTGGAGTGGATCCAGTGAGTGTTTGTGTTAATGTTCAATGTGATAAAATATCAGCGGATCCGCGGGTTTTCTGGTGATATTTGTCTGTGAGTGTTGTTGAAACATTTACCCCGGTCCCCTAACACTGACACTGTTGTGTGATCTGGTTATTTCATCTTTATTCTCCCATCTGTTTCAGCCTGTGGTACAATGATTTCAGTAAGTTCAACGAGATGAAACTGAGATCTCTGCAAGGATGCAGACCTGGACGTAATGTCAGTCTCTGAACATCTGAATGTGCGGAAAGGCGATATTTTGGCCGATTCCTCGCCCTCCACTTTAATGGGACGCTCCAAGTTTAATTTCCAACGGCTTTAACGAAATTGGCTCCAGTCTCGCGCACTGTTACGTCCGAAGCGGTCCCGTAGTGACGTCATTCCACCTCATGTCCAGCGCCGCTGCTTGCGGAGGTGTCCGAGTTCGAGAGCTCACCCACGTGAGACCCCGGAAAATTACACACACAGGAACAGCCCGGGGGCCGGGGTTCAGTCTGGGACAACAGTGTCCCGGGGTTGGATTATCCGAGGACAGAATCCTTCTCCTCGCTTTGCTGAGGACGGGTCATTCCGCAGTCTGGCCGATATATAGTGATGTTAACAAACGTCTCATCCCTGTACCTGCATCTGCAGCGATCTTTACGCCGTTGAAGTGTGATTTTATAATTATCGGTTCCCCGATTCAGAGTGACGGTGAGAAACGGGACTGATTATTCAACCGGTCACTTGTTGTCGCCGGTCAGTTAATTGTGTGTGACTGTGAGTGAGTCGGGAGCAGCTTATTTATTCTCGCGCGTCAGCAGCTCACACATTGTTTAATTTACATTTGTCATGACGAAATCAATAAACCGCTGTAACTTCCTGTCTTGGTGTCGGACTCGAGTCTCATTAGAGGAGAATCAGTGACCTGGGGTTACTTCTGCTCCCTGCACCCAGTGAACTGCAAGAATGGGTTTGAGATACTCACACTGGTACAGCAGCGTCTCAGCTCCAGGCTGAGGGACGTCAGTCTGATAGTGTCTGGTCCCCAGGAACTCCTCACACCCCATCCCACATCCAGGCTGACCACCGCTTCCTCGCACCCCAGATAGACGCACTATCCTGACTCCCACCTTCCTGCGTGCTCCCCTTGCTTCCGCAGAGATAAATGACAAAAGAGATTGGAAGCCCATGTACTGTAGAATATCTGACCGTGTCTACGAAGGCCGCGGACAGGAGAGGGATGGGGACTCCCGCCACAGAGTCCCATCGCGCAATGCCAGCGTCAGACACAGTGAAGCTCATTCCGCACTATCCCACCAGACAATCCCGGGGTCATGAAAAGTCTGAAGATCCATATGCATTTTCCAACCAACAATCCTGGGGCCAGGCACAGAGTGATGTTCCCTCCACACCATCCCATCACACACTCCTAGTGTCACACACTGTGAGAATATCCCACCCCCCCAGGCCGTCCCATTTCAAAATTCCTGCGTCAGACACACAGTGAAGCTCCCTCTGCACCATCCCATCAAACACTTACCGGGTCAGACACAGAGTGAAGGTCTCTCCACGGCGTCCCATCACACACACCCACAGTCTGGCTCTGAGTGAAACTCCCTCCGCACCAATCAACCACATACTGACAGGGTCAGGCACAGAGTGAAGGTCACTCCACGGCGTCCCATCACAAAATCCCGGGGACAGACACTTGCAGCAGCTCCCCTCGCACACTCCCGGATTCCGACCCGCAGTGAAGCTCTGACCCACACCATCCCATCAGAGATACAGAGTGAATCTCTCCCCTCACCGTCCCATCACGAAATCCCGGGGACAGACACATGCAGCAGCTCCCTCGGCACACTCCCGGATTCCGACCCGTAGTGAAGCTCTGACCCACACCATCCCATCACGCACTCTCCGGTTCAGACACAGCGCGCAGCTGGGAGAAACCGAGGAAAAACTGCTGTATTAATTTCGTGATATACTTTGCAGATAGTTCAAAATATCTCTTGGACATCTGAGTGAATGGCTGTTTTAATGTGAAAGCTTCGTTTGGATTTTTTTCTGCCAGTTTGGTCTGGTTTTGTTGCCGGGTGCAAATTGCGTATCTCCCAGCTGTGGCCACTGGCAAGGAAGCCAGGGAGCCATTTTTTTCTCAAAAAAGAAAGGGAGACGAACACCGTTGTTCCCCCACTAACAGAGGGACAACTTCCCTCTTCCTTTGCCGTCTTGATTCTCGTTCGGTAAGGAGTCAGAGCATATTTCTGAGACGTCTCAAACTCTCACGGCCTGGGAGATCTTCAGGACGGACGGAGCCTTACCTGGCTTTGGAATTTCTGGGTAGTGTCGAGTACAACCTTTTCCGTCCTTGCTCTACTCGCTCCTGGACATAGTGCCAGCATGCCGGACCGCTCCAGGGAGTCGCAGGCCTCTGTGGAGTTATGCAAAGGCGGCTGTCTTTCCAACCTTGGCCGATGCCCTGTTTTGATCGGTTTAAAGGCTCTTTATACTTGTGCGTCGCAACAACGCCGTAGGCGTCACGTACCCTACGCAGTAGGGTGGCGACACCTCTCCAGAAAAGCTACTCACGCGTCGTGGATACGCAGAGCGCAAGAACTGTGATTGGTCAGCTTGGTATCATCGCATTTCGGGTTGCTACTCTTCCGCCATGTTTGTAGGCTGTGCGTACACCGATACGAAATAGATGAACCAGATCGTCAAATCTACCTGCCGACATGAGAAAATGTCTGAAATGCATTTCCTCGTCCAAGTCTCTCATGACGAAACTCAGCACAGTGGCATAGAAACCCCACCGCCATCTAGCGTTTTGGCGCACACCAATGCATGCTGGCTACGGCGTAGAGCTACGCAGCAGTGAAAATCAGGGCCATGGCGTAGGCTGCGGCGTGGCCAGTTCGCACAAGTATAAATCAGCCTTTAGATGAACGCGGGGTGCAATGTATTTTGCATTCTGGTATCAGTATGGAACAATGAGTGGAGGGCATGGAGCATTTGGTTGCGAAAGGCGGTATTTTGACCACCAAGAAGGAGTTCCGGAAGGCAGTGTTTTATCCGGGGAATGATGAGTTATTGCACCGGGCTCGCAGTGGGGGGATCACGGTCGAAGAGATCCTTTTACAGATGGAGCTAGTCACAGCTCCCATGCAACGAATCGTTCTCGGTCGCGACCAGACTTCCATCCCCAACCAGCTTTTTTAAATCAAAGCAGGAGGAGGACAGGGAAGAAGAAAAACAACTCAGAGAGAAGCCGTTTTTTTTTAACTGATTGGGACAAAGAGGCTAGACTGAGCAGGCTTGTGACGTAGCGCGCCAAAGGTTTAAAACAGGAAAGGGATTTTTCAACGGTCTTTTATATCGAAGCATGAGGCAGAGAGGGAAGAAGAAAAGCAGCTTTTAGAGAAGTTTTCTTTAACTGATCGGGGCAAAGAGGCTGGACTGCGCAGGCGCGTGACGTAGCGCGCCAAAGGTTTAAAAGAAAGACCGCCATATACAGCGGGCATCGTCGGAGCGGACTAAGGCAGAGTGGGACGGCTTTGGCTCAATCAGGCAGAGGCGAGGTTTGAACAGGGCACGACTGCGCAAGCACGTGAATGTCGGCCTCTGAGATCAACGGGGAAAATTAAAAAGCGAGCAGAGGCTGAGTTCGAGCTTCACTCCAAGTGAGGTAAGGCCGGGTAAGCTCCTTTAATTAATTTAATTAGCTTAGGAGTAGGTAATGCAGGCAGCAGTTAGGGCAGTTGAGTGCTCCGTTTGCAGTCTGTGGGCAGTCAGGGCGAGCACAATTGTCCCTGATGACTACACCTGTAAAAGGTGCATCCAGCTGCAGCTCCTGACAAACCGTGTTAGGGAACTGGAGCTGGAGCTGGATGAACTCCGGATCATTCATGAGGCAGAGGCAGAAATAAACAGGAGTTACAGCGAACACACACAAAATGCTGGTGGAACACAGCAGGCCAGGCAGCATCTATAAGTAGAAGCACTGTCGACGTTTCGGGCCGAGACCCTTCGTCAGGACTGACTGAAAGGAAAGATAGTAAGTGATTTGAAAGTAGTGGGGGGACATGAGGTGGAATGACATCACTACTGGACCGCTTCGGACGTAACAGAGCGCGAGACTGGTTCCAATTTCGTTCAAGCCGTTGGGAATTAAACTTGGAGCGCGACCATTAAAGGGGAGGGGGAGATATCGGCCAAAATATCGCCATTCCGCACATTCAGATGTTCACAGACTGACATTCAGTCCAGGTCTGAATCCTTGCAGAGATCTCAGTTCCCCTCAGTTTAGGGGTAACACGAGGGGGAGCTTCTTTTCTCAGAGAGTGGTAGCTGTGTGGAACGAGCTTCCAGTAGAAGTGGTAGAGGCAGGTTTGATATTGTCATTTAAAGTAAAATTGGATAGGTATATGGTCAGGAAATGAATGGGGGGTTATGGGCTGAGTGCAGGTCGGTGGGTTTAAGTGAGAGTAAGCGTTTGGCACGGACTAGAATGGCCGAGATGGCCTGTTTCCGTGCTGTAATTGTTATATGGTTACATGGTAAAGGTACAGAGAAACACTGACTTGCAGCAGCATCACAGGCAAGTACATTCAGATAACATATGGAACATAAATTATACAAATCTCTGTCAGTAATAATATAGAAATATAAGTTTTATATCATTGTCAATATATAAATAAACATTTATGCATAATATATAAATATTTATTTTCTGTTATTAACAAGATATCGATATACATTTTGTGTCAATAACAGACTTGGAAATGTTGAATTTGGTCCCTCAGCTAAATGGTTGACATAGTTTTAGGAACAACTGGGCTCCAACCACCGGTCCCTACAACACGCACTGGGACATCCTGCAGACCCAAGAAGGGTCTGATTATTCCTTCTCTTAAAACACACAAAGAGGAACAGGAGCAGACCACACGGGATGGGATGGTGCGGAGGGAAATTATCTCAATGATTGACCCTGTGAGTGTGTGATGTGACGCTGTGGAGAGATCCAAACTCAGCGTCTGACACAAGTAATTTGTAACGGGACGGCGCGGAGTGGGATTTTCTCACGGTCTGACGCTGGGACTGTATTGGGGATGGTGTGGAGGGTATTCTCTGTCTCTCGCCCTGTGATTGAGCGATGCAACGGTTTTCAGGGTGCTTCATTCTGTGTCTGATTCAGGATATGTGTGACGGGACGGTTTTCAGGGTGCTTCACTCTGTGGCTGATCTGGGAGTGTGTGATAAGTCTCCGTCGATGGAGCTTCCACTGTGTGTCTCACCTGGGAGGTTGTGATGGGACTGTGTGGAGGGAGCTTCACTCTGCGTCTGAGCGGGGTTGTATGTGATGGGACTGTGTGGAGGGAGCTTCACTCTGTGTCTGATCCGGTGACTGTGAGGTAAGGTCTTGTGCTGGGAGATTCAGTCAATGTTAATGTGCGATGTGACGTTGTGGAGAGAGATTAACTCTATACCTGACATCCCATTTTGTTTGCTTCCATTCTGTTGTTCGTGACCTTTGTGGATGCAGTTCAGATTTTATACAATATATGAGCTTCCAATGTCTCGGAAGCAGGAGAGCGCACAGGAAAGTTGGGGTCAGTTTAATACGCGTATCTGGGGCGCGATGAAGCGGTGGTCAGCCTGCATGGGGATGGTTAGTGAAGAGGTCCTGGGAACCAGACACTATCAGGCTGACATCCCTCAGCCTGGAGCTGAGACACTGCTGTACCAGTGTGAGGAGCTCCGACCCGTTATTGCAGTTCACCGGGTGCGGGGGGAGGGGGGGAGCAGCAGCAACCCCAGGTCACTTATTCTCCTCTAATGAGACTCGATTCCGATATCAGGACAGGAAGTTACAGCGGTTTATTGATTTCATCATGACAAATGTAAATTAAACAATGTGTGAGCTGCTGACGTGCGGGAATAAATAAGCTGCTCCCGATTCACTCACAGTCACACACAATTAACTGACCGGCGACAATGAGTGACGGGTTGAATAATCAGTCCCGTTTCTCACCGTCACTCTGCATCGGGGAACCGATGATTATAAAAACACACTTCAGGGCCGTGTCCGGGATCGCTGCAGATCCAGGGTCACTGCCGAGGGATTTGTCAATTTAACATCATTATATCGGCCAGACTGCCGAATGCACCGTCCTCAGCAAAGGGAGTAAACGGATTCCCTCCCGGGATAATCCCACCCAGAACACCTGTGTCCCAGACTAAGTCCCGTCCCCTTTGACAGTGGGGTCAAAGGAGCAAAGATCCAATTTAATGTCAGAGAACTGTATAGAATAAACATCCTGAAATGCTTTTTCTTCGCAAACATCCACGAAAACAGAAAAGTGTCCCAATGAATGAACGACAGTTAAATGTGAGAACCCCAAAGTCTCCTGCCTCGCGTAAGTGGCAGCGAGCAACGATCGCCCTCTCAACCCCCCCCCCCCCCCCCGAGCAAAAATAGCGCATCGGTAGAGTCACCGAGCCCAACCGTGTGCTAAGCAATAGTAAAGCCACAGACCAAAGTTTCCCAAAAAGCTTTGCATTTTCGTCGGACTTTCGACAAACCACAGGTTCTCCCTCTTCCTAATAAGGGAGAGGGAGGTGTCCCCGATTTTCACAGCGAGCGGGAGACATATCAATATCGTGCCGTGACACCGACCCTCGATCCGCCCGCTCCAGAGCCCGCGATCTTAAGCTTCCAAAGACGAACGAGACTCTCAGGCCAAAAACCCATGGCATGTCGAATAACGGCCCGTCCTGGAAAGCCGAAAACCGTAGTCCGTATGTAACTCCAGGTCAGGGTCTTCGAAAGAGCCCTGAAAGGGAATAATAAAGATATTAAAGGTGGAAATCGAGCTGTTTCCGAAGATGCAAGCAAAGGAGTCGTCGTTAGGAGCCATTAACTCTCGTAAGCTCCGCCGAGTCCCGACTCCACACCTCTACCTGGGCCTTTCCGTATAATTCCCCGGTGTTCCATTTGGGGGAATCCAAATATGCAGCGGAAGCAGCGCCGCTGGATAGGAGTCAAATATACGTCTCTGCGGTGCCGCTTTTGACATCACAGGACGTTCGAGGGAAGCCGGGGTCCGGTAATACCGTTGGGAGTTAAACCCGGAGCTTGAAGGGCAGGGCGGGGGAATCGGGCAAAATGCCGGGCGGGGATGTTCACACATTCAGATGTTCACACTTTCACTGCCAATCCGTGTCTGGGTTCCTGCAGAGATCTCAGTTCCTTCCTCCCGGTCTCACTGAACTGATTGTTCCACAGGCTACACAGATGGAAAAATAAAGATGAAATAAACAGATTACACAACAGTGTCAGTAACAGGGGACTGGGGTTAATGCTTCAACAACACTCACAGACATATACCATCAGGAAATCCGCGGATAAGCTGACATTTTATAACATTAAACATTAGCACAAACACTCACCCGATCAGCTCCAGAAACGGGAGGCGGCGGAGAGCGGGGACAGATCGGTCTGTCAGCGAGTTGTATCCCAGGTCCAGCTCTGTCAGTGATGGGTTTGTACTGAGAGCGGAGACGAGATCCTCAACACCAGAATCTGTGAGACCAACCTACATCAGCCTGGAGATGAGAGAGAGTGAGGGTGAAGGACACAGAGAGACAGGAGACGGTACAAATCCCCAGTGTTTATCAGTAACACAATTACTGATCACATTAACGTTCAGTGTCAGACACCAGGTGACTGTAAACGCAATCTCCCACAGTCTGGTACTTACTCCAGTTTCTGTATTTTACACCCCGCATTCCTCAGAGCAGCGGACACCAGTTTCACTCCGGAATCTCCTAGTTCATTAACATTCAAGTCCAGCTCCGTCAGTGATCGGTTTGTACTGAGAGGGGAGACGAAATCCGCGGCACCAGAATCTTTGAGACCGACGCCCCTCAGCCTGGAGATGAGAGAGAGTGAGGGTGAAGGATACAGAGAGACAGGAGACGGTACAAATCCCCAGAGTATATCAATAACACAATTCCCGATCACATTAATGTTCAGTGTCAGACACCCAGTGACTGTAAACACAATCTTTCTTTCTTTTTAAATTTTCTTATTAATTTTTAAACAAACATAAATGAAACATGAATACAGAGAGTTTGAGAGTACATAGTTAATAGTTTAAATAAACATTCAGATAGATGATAATCAATATACAATAAACTCCCAAACTCATGGTAATTGCGAACAAAGGAAGTAAAAAAAAACAAAGAAAGAGAGAAAAGAATTACGTCAAATATATACAGTAGTGCCAATAACTCCGTACCTCCATCCAAATAATTAAGGATAATAAAAGTGAGCTTTAGGAAAAGACAAATTAACTCATATGAAAATGTTGAATAAATGGTCTCCAAGTTTCTTCAAATTTAACTGAAGGATCAAAGACAACACTTCTAATTTTTTCTAAGCTCAAACAAGAGATAGTTTAAGAAAACCACTGACGTATAGTTGGAGGATTAATTTCTTTCCAATCCAATAAAATAGATCTTCTAGCAATTAATGTAACAAATGCAATCATCCGTCGAGATAAGGGGGATAAACGACTATTATCCACCATTGGTAAACCAAAAATTGCAGTAATAGGATGCGGTTGGAAATTGATATTCAGAACTGTTGAAATAATACCGAAAATATCTTTCCAGTAATTTTGCAAACAAGGGCAAGACCAAAACATGTGGGTCAATGAAGCAACATCAGAATGACATCTGTCACAGGTTGGATTAACATAAGAATAAAATCGAGCAATATTATCCTTAGACATATGAGCTCTATGTACAACCTTAAATTGTATTAGGGCATGTTTAGCACAAATAGAAGAAGAATTGAGTAATTGTAAAATTTTCTCCCACTGCTCAGTGGGTATAATACAATGAATTTCTTTTTCCCATTCCTTCTTAATTTTTTCTGATACTTCTGGCTGTATTTTCATGATCATATTATAAGTGATAGCTACTAAACCCTTCTGACAAGGATTCAGAGTTAAAATATTTTCCGTAATGTCCGATGGGCATAGTTTCGGAAAAGACTGTAACTCATTATTCAAACAATTTCTAACTTACAAATATCTAAAAAAATGAGTTTTAGGTAAATTATATTTATTAGATAACAGTTCAAAGGACAAAATTCATATCTAAAAATAGATCACAAAAACATGTTATGCCTTTTGTTTTCCATGAAACAAAGGCTTGGTCCATAAAAGAGGGCCGAAAAAGAAAGTTAGATATTATAGGGCTTGATAAGATGAACATATTCAAGCGAAAAAATTTTCGAAATTGAAACCATATTCGCAATGTATGTTTAACTATAGTATTAGTTATTTGTTTATTTAATTTATATAAAGAAAAAGGAAGTGAAAATCCTAAAATTGAAAACAATGAAAAGTCTTGTACAGATTTACATTCCAAATTTACCCATTGTGGACAAGCTGCTATAGTCGATTCTTGTGTCCAAAATATTAAATACCGTATATTAACTGCCCAATAGCAAAATCTCAAGTTTCGCAAAGCCAAACCATCCTCCTTCTTAGGCTTTTGTAAATATGTTTTGCTTAGTCTGGGATTTTTATTCTGCCACAGATAAGAAGATATTTTGGAGACAATAATATCAAAAAAAGATTTCGGAATAAAAATTGGTAAGGCTTGAAATAAATATAAGAAATTGGGTAATACCATCATCTTAATAGAATTAATTCGACCAACCAATGACAAAGATAATGGAGACCACCTGGTAACAAGTTGGTTAATTTGGTGAATTAAAGGTAAGAAATTAACATTAAATAAATCTTTATGTTTTTTGGTAATTTTAATACCCAAATAAGTAAAATAATCTGTGACAACTTTAAATGGTAAATGTTTATAAATTGGAACTTGCATATTTAATGGAAATAATTCGCTCTTATTAAAATTCAATTTGTAACCAGAAAAGTTACAAAACTGAGCAAGCAAGAACGAAATAGCAGGAATAGATCTCTCAGGGTCAGATATGTAAGTAACAAATCATCAGCATATAATGATAATTTATACGTCCCTTCCCCACAAGTAATACCCAAAATATTAGGTGATTCACGAATGTCTATAGCTAAAGGTTCCAAAACAATGTCAAATAGTAAAGGACTTAAAGGACAGCCTTGCCTTGTACCACGGAATAGCTGAAAAAAAGGAGATCTTTGATTATTGGTAAAGACCGAAGCCAAGGGTTTGTAGTATATTAATTTAATCCATGATATAAATTTCGAACTAAAATTAAAATGCTGCAACGTATTAAATAAATATGGCCATTCAACTCTATCAAATGCTTTTTCAGCATCTAAAGAAATGACACATTCTGGTATTTTGGGTGAAGGAGTATAAATAATATTAATTAATTTTCTAAAGTTAAAAGATGAGTAACGGTTTTTAATAAATCCAGTCTGATCTTCTGAAATAATTCGAGGTAATATATTTTCTAATCTAGTGGCCAAAATTTTACTAAAAATCTTAAAATCCGTATTCAGCAAGGATATAGGCCGATAGGATGCACATTCAGTGGGGTCTTTATCTTTTTTATGAATTAAAGAAATAGTGGCTTCATAAAAAGATTGTGGCAACTTACCATAGTTAACGCATCTTTAAAAGTTTTACAAAGCCAAGGAGAAAGTATAGAGGAAAAGGATTTTAAAAATTCTACATTATAACCATCCGGACCAGGAGCTTTACCGGAATTCATTGAAAAAGTAGTCATTTTTATTTCAGTTTCCGTAATAGGTGCATCTAGGAATACACTATCCTCTGTTGTTAATTTTGGGATATTCAATTTTCTTAAAAATTCATCTATTATGGAAGAATCCTCAAGAAATTCTGATTTATATAAATAAATATAAAAATCTTGAAAGGCTTTATTTATTTCTTTATGGTCGATCGTCAGAGTGCCATCTTGTTTACGAATCCTAGTAATCTGTCGTTTAACCGAAGCAGTTTTCAATTGATTAGCCAATAATTTGCCAGACTTATCTCCGTGTACATAAAACTGGGTTCTAGATTTAATTAACAGATTTTCAATCGAAGTGGATAATAACTAACTATGCTCCATTTAAAGCTCCACTCTTTCTTTATAAGTTCTTTGCTGGGGGTCACTGAATAAATCTGATCAATTGCTTTAATTTTATCAACCAATGTTGATATTTCAAGATTAGTTCGTTTTCTAACTCCAGCAGAGTATGAAATGATCTGTCCACGAATAAATGCATTAAAAGTGTCCCATAAAGTTCCACTAGAGATCTCTGCAGTAGAATTTGTTGAGAAACACAAATCAATTTGTTGTTTAATAAAATTAAGAAACTCTGAGTCCTGCGATAAAATGGAGTTGAACATCCAAGATTTAGCGTTAGAAGATGAATCCATTGTCTTAATAGATAGCTTCAAAGGGGCATGGTCAGAAATGGTAATCGAATCATATTTACAATCAATAACATCTGTAAGTAAACGATGATCAATAAAGAAGTAGTCAATTCTTGAATAATTAAAATAAACATGAGAAAAGTATGAAAATCCTTTGTCATTGGGGTGTAAAAAACGCCAAATTTCGGAAATTGCAGAATCAATTATAAAGGAATTAATAAGAGAGGCCGATTTATTCGGAAGAGCTTGGGTGGGCTTAGATCTATCTATCGAAGTGTTTAAGCAGCAGTTAAAATCCCCACCCATCATCAGCATGTACTGATTCAAATTAGGAAAGGATGTAAATAGACACTTAAAAATTCAGGACAATCAGTGTTTGGAGCATTAACATTAACTAGAACAACTTTTTGATTAAGAAGTAAACCAGTAATAAGCAAAAGTCTACCTTGTGGGTCCGAAATTGTTTCATAGTGTTTAATGGAGGTTGAAGAATCTACAAAAATGGAAACGCCTCTTACTTTGGCTTGGGAATTCGAGTGATACTGTTGGTCTTTCCAAAACCTAAAAAAAACGTTGACGATCCACCTTCCTCACATGAGTCTCTTGTACAAAGATAATATTAGCATTCATTCTGTGGAATACTTTGAATATTTTTTCCGTTTGATCGGATGATTTAAACCATTAGTATTCCCAGAAACAAAATTAATAATCTTATCCATATTGCCAATATGTATTACAATTAACACATAAGGTTAAAAAAATGATGAACTCATGAATCCGGAAGAGGGAAGTAAGTTCAAGGAGGAACCGGAAGTTCTGACACTGCAACCATTTTTGTAGTTTCGAGTCAGCCCATGAAGTATAACTAAGAGTGAAGCAAGCAAAAAGTCCCGTCCCCCTACAGCTCCTGCCCCTGCTCCTCCTTCTCTTTGAGTTTGGGTGAGTTGGTGCTTCTTGGCCACCTCCATCCATTTTTTAAAACATCCTATCATGCTCAAAATCCCATTTAGGGTCCCCATTCCCGTTAGCTACTACGTCCCACCAAGTCTGAATCAGGGGGATCTTAAATCTGCCCCATAGGGCCAGCCTCCTTGAGACCACCCGTAGAGATCACTGCTAAAGGTTACAGCCTACCGGTTATCCCCAGTTCCTCTTACTACGGTGTCCGCTGGCGACCATGGGGGCACCAGAGGTTTATTACCTTCTGCCGGGTCTTTTTCACAGTCTTCATTTTCGGTCTTTCTTGCTTTCAAGGTCTTTCCTTGCATTCCCAGCCGTCGAGGTTCCGCCGCAGGAGCAGCAGAAGTCGCTCGACTGCTGGCACTTCCAGTTTTATGCAAAAGAGAGTAGCTATACCGAGCGTTCGTATTATGCCACACGGAATCTTACCGAGAGCGCTCACCAGTGTGTTTCCTCTGTCTTTCCACGGGTCTTTGAGTTCAGTTACGGAATTGATCGGTAGCTACCTTGGTACCAATACGAGCACCCCTTGCCGTCCCCCTTTCGGCTATGACTCAGGGCACCAGTCTCCCCCTTTCAGCTAGAAGACTGATTTCCCGTCCCAACTTGGTCGGCCCCTTTTAGTCTTGCTTTTCCTTTTCTGCTTAGGGTTCCTTTTCTGGATCCCGCTCTTCCAGCCTCCCCCTTTCAGCCAGGAGACTAAATTGAGGATCCCACCAACGTCGCCAATCTGTTGCAGATAAATCTCTGGAGCAGCAGACAGAACAAATCAGGCAGACTCAGAGAAATGTTTCAGACTAAAGGACTTTATTATACATGATATCACAGAGAGCCTCTGCACCTGAGAGCGGTGTGTAGGGGCTCTGCTTAGCTTGTAGACACGCTTCATTATATAGACACAGAGTATGTAACTAAAAACACTTAACAAGAACATTGCTTGACTTTGAACTTAGACCTAGATCACAATATTTTGGCTGCATTCCACCCGGCGCTGCAAGTTACCCAGGCTGCAAGCCTTCCATTCTCCACGCCACAGATGTTGTCCAAACGAAGGGCACTAGGACGCAAGCAGCTTGGCACCGGTGTCGTCACAGAGCTATGTGTTGTTAAGTGCCTTGCTCAAGGACACAAACATGCTGCCTCAGCTGAGGCTCGAACCAGTGACCTTCAGGTTGCTAGTCCGATGCCTTGTCCACTAGGCCATGCGGGATCACTAAATTATTATTATTATTATTATTATTATTATTATTATTATTATTATTATTATTATTATTATTATTATTAGCTGCAATTACGCTGTATTAAGTGCGAAGACACGTTTTTGCAATCAGGGGAATTTTAAATGTTTCGGTTGAATTAATTTACTAACATGCCACAACTGAACTAAAACGAAACACGTCAATAAATGTATTTTCAGCTGTACTAAGCAAATGACAGGCTCTTCCCTATTGACATCAATGTACCTGGGTTGAGGGGTTGAACGGCTTTAAGTTGCTCGGCATAAACATCACCGGGGAACTCACGTGGTCTGTACATACCGGCTGTGCGCCTCTTTCACCTCAGACGGTTGGAGAAATTTGGCGTGGGCCCCAGATCCTAAGAACTTTCATTAGAGGCACATTTGGGAGCATCCTGACTGGCTGCATCACTGGCACTTTTGGGAACTCTACTTCTCTCAATCGCAGGACGCTGCAGAGAGCTCTGCGGAAAGTCCAGCACAGCTGTAGATGTGTACTTCTCACTATTCAGGACACTTACAGAGACAAGTGTGTATAAAGCGTCCGAAAGACCATTCCAGACCCGTGTCAACCCAATCACAAACTGATCCAGCTTCTACCATCCGGGAAACGGTACAGCAGCATAAAAGCCAGGACGAACGGGCTCCAGGACAGCTTCTTCCACCAGGACATCTGACTGTTAGTTTACGCTAACACAACAGTATATCTATGTTATATTAACTATAGAGTTGTACATATATTTATTATAACTTACTATAAGGTTGCGCATTGTACATTTAGACCGAGATATAACGTCAGGATTTTTGCTCCTTGTGTATGTGAAGAGTGTAATAAAGTTAAGTCAGTCTAATAAAGAATATTTAATTTCATACCTCCGTTTTAAAATGCTTGATTCATGGGAAATTTGTCATATTTTACAATGTAGTTGTGTTTGGATATAAAGTAGTTACAACTGGACCAGGAGATTTGCACACCTGCCCACCGCTCATTGCACAACTGAAAATACTCACAAGTTCTCGGGTTTAAACTGCACGGGATCAATACTTTTAACTCAGCACGATCAGAGTGTCTGAGTTCCCTACAAAAGATAGTTCCATTCTCCTGTGGTTGGGGCATATCGCCCGAGGCCTTCCTTACCCATGCCCAGGAATTCTGGTAACCATGCCAGCCAAGGAAATTAGAACTGGAATATGAAAACAAACGTGTGAATCATAAGCAGGGGTTGCAAGTGATCGGAAAGAAACTCATAGCAATAAAACACAAATGGCTGAAGAGCTGACGAGGTGGCCGCAAAGTTAAGGCGATGAACTGCTAATCCGTTGTGTTTTGCACGCGTGGGTTCGAATCCAATCCTAGTCGAGGCAGGTTTATCTGGGGGATGAAATATTGAAGTTATCACTTATTAGAATTCCGAGCCTTCACCTTTTGTCACATAGAGTGTTTGGCTGGGAATCATGAAAATCAACGTTTTTCTATTAACGTTTGTTAATAATTTGGCCATAATACCAGACGATATAGATGCAGAATTCAGCCATTCCGTCCGTTCCATCATGGCTGATATATTTTCTCTCAATGCCATTCTCCTGCCTTCTCGCCGTCACCTCTGACACGCCTCATAATCAAATACTTGTCTATCTCCGCTTAAGAATAGGATTCGAGAGGTAATGTTACAGCTTTATAAGACCCTGGTCTGACCCCACTTGGAGTTCTGTACACAGTTCTGGTCACCTCACTACACGAAGGATGCTGAAACTATTGAAAGGGTGCAGAGGAGATTTAGAAGGACGTTGCCTGAATGGGAGTGTATGCCTTATGAGAATAGGTTGAGTGAACTCGGCAATTTCTCCTTGGAGCGATGGAGCATGACAGGTGACCTGATAGAGGTGTATAAGAGGATGAGAGGCATTGATCATATGGATAGTCAGAGCCTCTTTTCCAGGGCTGAAATGGCGAGCACGACAGGGCACAGTTTTCAGGTGCTTGGGAGTAGGGACAGAGGAGATGTCAGGTTTAGGGTTTTTTTTTTCGCAGAGAGTGGTGAGTACGTGGAATGGGTTGCCGGCGACGATGGTGGGGGTGGATATAAAAGGATATTTTAACAGCCTCCTGGACAGGTACTTGAAGCTTAGAAAAATAGAGGGCAATATATAGCCACAGGTAATTTCTAAATTATACACATGTTCGGCTCAATTGTGTGGGCCGATGGGCCTGTATAATGCTGTAGGATTTCTATGTTTCTAAAATATTACCAGCTGAGTTGACTCCACAGATATCCCCGCAATGAAATCCACATATCGATAGCTTTCTGGTGACACAACTTCCTCCTCATCCCTGTCCTAAAGGGCGTCTCAATATTCTGAGGTTGAGCTCTGTTGACTCTAAACTCACCCACAATTGGAATCGTCCTTTCCATGTCCAGTCTACCTGGGCCTTTCAGTATTTGATATTTTTCAAAGAAAACCCTAACTCCTTCTTCTAATCTCCAACGAGTACAGGGACAGAGTCATAAAACGATCCTCATACATTAAAGCTTTCGTTCCGGGATCATTCTCGTCACCGTCCTCTGGACCCTTTCCAATGTCAGGGCATCAGTTCTTAGATAAGGGACACAGACTGTTCATCTTGTTCCAGGCGCGGTCTGACCAATGCATTATACAGACTCAACATTACAGCCTCACTCTTGTACTCTGGTTCTCTCCAAATGAATGTTGGCATTGCATTTGTCGTCCTTACTACCAACTCAGCCTGTATTTACCCTTTCGGCAATCCTGCACAGGGTCTCCCAGTTGTCTTTGTGCCTTCGATATTTGAATTTATTTCCAATTTATAATCTTGTCTACGCCTTCAACAAAGTGTACACTCGGACCTTCTTATCCGCGGATTCCGCATGCGCGGATTCAACCAACCGTGGATCAAGAAAACCCTGAAGTTCTCTCTCCAGCACTCGTTGTTTGAGCATGTACAGACTATTTTTCTTGTCATTATTCCCTAAGCAATGCAGTATACCAACTATTTACATTGTATTAGGTATGAAAAGTAATCTAGAGAGGATTTCAAAGTACAGGCAGTTCCTGGGTTATGAGGGAGTTCCGTTCTTGAGACCGTTTTTAAAACGGATTTGAAGTCGGAACAGGCATATCGGTTTATTTAGCGTCAGTTAGTCAAACGTTTGTTTTAGTATATAATACATATTTTACCTTTCTATGCATATAGAACACCTAAGAAATGTTCTATTTTAAATTCATCAGTCCGTAGGACTTGATTCGAAAATGCATCAGGCTTGTTTAGATGTTCCTTTTGAAACGTCTGACGCTGAATTTTGTGGTGAGGACGCGGGAAAGGTTTTCTTCTGATGACTCTTCCATGTCGGTTATATTTGTGCAGGTGTCGCTGCAGAGTAGAACAGTGCGGCACCACTCCAGAGGCTGCTACATCTTCCTGAAGGTCTCTTGTAGTCAAACGGGGGTTTTGTTTTGCCTTTCTAGCAATCCTACGAGCAGTTCTCTCGGAAAGTTTTCTTGGTCTTCCAGACCTCAACTTGACCTCCACCGTTCCTGTTAACTGACATTTATGAATTACATTACGAACTGAGGAAACGGCTACCTGAAATCCCTTTGCTATCTTCTTATAGCCTTCTCTTGTTTTGGGGGCATAATTTATTTATTTTAAAAGCAGCTGCCAGGAGGAGCCCACAGCTGCTGATTTCTGGGACAAGGTTTGAGGAGTCAGGGTATTTATGAAGCTTTGAAATTTCCATCCCCTGGCCTTCCCTAACGACGACAGTAAACACGCCAGAGCCCTCACAAGCTCATAAAGGTCTGAGACACTGGTAAAGCTTATCTGAGACCTCAAATCTCTTGGGGTGCCCAAGCTTTTGATTGGTGCTCCTTTTATTTTCTTTCACTCTGAAATTGTACAAAACGAAAATAATACACTAATCTTGTTTAAAATGCAGAAAAAGAATGTTTCATCTTTAACTTCATGACTTTTGGAGATGAGTTCAGCTTCTACTCACTGAACTATTCACAGTAACAGAATCTTTGTCCAGGGCTGCCCGAACATTTGCATCTCACTGTACATGAGGCGGTGGAAAAGCGGCACAAGATCCGGACCGAAGAAGCACAAAACCTCAAATGTTGCCATGGAATTTTACACGCAAACTCGTGACTGCTGAGCGGGACAAATTACCACTGTCAATATACCATCCATCTGTTCCTTAACGTCCAAGGTCGAGGTGTTATTTTTCAACTGGACTCCACGGATATCCCAGGATACATTTTCACTGATCACTTTTCAGTGGCATACATTTCAAACGTTTCACATCACTGTGGGGATCCTGGAGTAAAGCATCTCTGGTCATTACGTTGCCGAAATCTTAAACAATAAAATTGTGGCCGGTTTGATTAGAATGATTGGCTGTAAGGTTTTATAAGGTGATATAGTTAAGAATGTAACTGGGGAAAGATGGGAGGTATTTCGGAGGAACAATACACGTTGAGTCAGGAGCGGAGCGTATTCCGAGATAAGTATTTATTCCTGATGTTCACATTGCAGAACCTCCACGGCCAGCTACTGACCCTTATGCGGGCTCGGGATATTTCGCCCATGCTTTAATTTTACATGGAATCACAACAAATTCGATATATTGAAAAGGACCGTGATCCTAACTCTATACCGATATGCGATCTCCCACCGTCACCTCGTTTCAAAACTAAACAGTATCCAGTTTTCCTGTTCTACATTACCGTCATTACACAGGAAGGTTTTAACCATACTTTCGGATATTCCCGCAGAACTGCGATGTCAGCGTTGTGATCAGTCCTTCCTCCCTGGTCCTTTAACAGGAATGGAATGTGCGATACCAATGGTAAGATACTTGGCTTCTGTCTGCGCTGCAATATCATCAGAAGATCGCTGGTTCGAGACCTGAAAATATTAGGTGTTGATGTTACCAACTGTTTCCACTGCGGCTTAAACTGTACGAAGCATAAATATTTGCGCGGCTGACGTGGGGTGGCTGTGGTGCTGCTCGCGACAGAGCAAACAAAGAGAAGCAGAGAGATTGAATGTGTATGTGTGTGTGTGTGTGTGTGTGTGTGTGTGTGTGTGTGTGTGTGTGTGTGTGTGTGTGTGTGTGTGTGTGTGTGTGTGTGTGTGTGAGAGAGAGAGAGAGACAGAGAGAGAGAGAAGGAGTGGGGGGGGGGGGAGAGGCAGACGGAAAAGGTGGAACCTGGAATACTGTGGTGGAGAATTTGAACAGAGAGACTGTATGGTGAGACTAGGAAGGAGTGGAATACAGGAGGAGGAAAAAGAAAGCGATTTAACATTTTAAAGTAGGTTTGAAATTTTGCAGCACATGGTTATTCTTCCTGATGTTTGTCTGAATGAGAACATTTGAGATGTGAGCTCCGTTGAAACCACAATGCATCCTCATGCGACAATACATGACAATAGGTTTGAAGGCTAATTCTCCCGTGTACGTTGCAATGTACGTTATCCACGAACCTCCTTAGGTTTAAATCTTTTTATGTTCTCCTGGAAATTATATATAATTTCTATTAATTCTTCTTTCTTTAATTTACCTTTACCAGGTTTGAAATACAATGCGCTACTGCTGGAAAAGCGAATGCTCATTATATTTACACCTGGATGCCCATGACAGTAAACTTGAACACAAACTGAAAAGTTGAGTCTCAAGTTCATTTGAAGCACTGAAACCCAGACAATGTTTCTGCCCAGGATTGAACTGGGGACCTTTCGCGTGTGAAGCGAATGTGATAACCACTACACCACAGAAACCGTGCAAAGCCTTAATGCTTTGCGCTCTTGAGCAATGACCCGAGGCACCCCCTCCCCGCCCTGCTCTGAAGCAAAGCAATAAGTACAAAACATTGCCCACTGTTCCTTTCTTTCCGTTTTCAGTAACACGTATTAAATAGTTCAGGTCTTTATTCCCTGGAATATGGGTATAAGTTGAGTATTACAAGGACATGGCGGTGGAACGAACCCAAGTGCTGAACACGGGCGTGGAATGGGTGCCAAGGGAGTGTTTACCCGGAGTCTTGGTTTTAGTAGAGAATTCAGGAACGATGTTAGACTCAGAAATGATCGTCCTAAGAATCATGGGGTGAGGCTACTCAAACACGACTCGACCAACGAACTGGCACCTTCTAGTTGTGATAATAGGGTTTTTATACTGCATTTGCTGATGGAAAACAGGTGTTTGTATTTAGTGGAAAATGGGAATGATTGAGAACTAAACGAGGTGATTGAGGCCCAATTCCGGAGGAAGATAGCCAGGTGCCAGAAGGGACCATGACAATACCACTCCCACCGCCCCCCCACCCCCCACCCCCACCAACAGGAGCCTTCCGGCGATCCTCCAGGCCTGTCTGGATGGTCCCGATGAAAGTCCTGGATGAGGGAAGGGTCTAGGATGAAAGAGCAAGGGACCCAGGAACACTCTTCAGGACCATGCCCCTCCGAGTCCACCAGGTATTGGAGACCCCGGCCCCGACGGCACACATCCAGTAGTCTTCGGACGGTGAATGCCGGATGGTTGTCGATGAGACGGGCAGGTGGGGGACTCTCAGCTGGGGGACACATGGGGCTGACGGAAACTGGCTTTAACTGAGACACATGAAAAGTTGGGTGAATGCGCATGGACCTTGGCAGCTTTAGGTAGACCGCTGTGGGATTGATAATCCTTTCAACCTTGAATGGTCCCAGGAAGCGAGGGGCGAGTTACCTATATTCAGTTTTGAGCGGGATGTCTTTGGAGGAAAGCCACACCATCTGCCCAGGTTGGTACCTCCTGCGCCGGAGTCCGGTGTCAGTCGGCTCACTTCGTATTTCGATTTGTTGATCTGAGTAGGGCCGTGCGTGTTTCCTCTCAAATCTTACGGCACCGATCAATATGGTCCAGAACCGACGGTACGGCAATCTCCCCTTCTTGCGCGGGGAACAGCGGGGGTTGGTACCCAAGGGAGCACTCGAACGGAGACCGCCCAATGGCAGAGCTCACCAGAGAGTTGTGGGCGTACTCAACCCACGGGAGGTGGTCGCTGCAGGTCGACGGCTTGTTTGCCGTTACACAACGTAGCGTCGCCTCCAGGTCTTGGTTGACCCGTTCCGTCTGCCCGTTCGACTGGGGGTGGAAGCTGGATGACAGACTGGCCAATGCACCTAAGGCTCGACAGAAGGCCTTCCATAGCTGCGAGACGAACTGGGGACCTCGATCGGAGACGATGTTCGCGGGGATTCCGTGGAGGCGGAAGACGAGAAGATCTGCCGTTCCTTGAGAGGAAGACAGTTTAGGGAGGGCCACAAAGTGCACCGCCTTGGAGAATCGGTCCACCACGGTGAGGACAGTGGTGTTTCCGCGGGAAGGGGTAGACCGGTGACGAGGTTTAGGGCGATGTGTGACCAGGGATACCCAGGGACAGGTAGAGGACGAAGAAGACCCGCGGGTGGTCGATTAGAGTCCTTTCCCCGGGCACAGATGGAACAAGCAGAGACATAAGAACGGGTGCCCCCTCCATGGACGGCCACCAAAAGTGCTTCCTTAGGAGAGCCAGGGTCCGATCACTCCCGGCGTGGCAGGTGAACCGGGATTGTGCCCCTAGTGGAGAACCTGAGACCTGACGGAGACGGGCACGTACAGGCGATCGCCGGGTACATTCCCTGGGTCGGAGTCGTCCCGCTGGGCTTCCTTTACCTTAGCCTCGATCTCCCAAGTGAGGGTGGCCACACGCAGGATGGTGGGAGGATCGTCTCGGGAATGGAGGTGTCATCCTTGGAATCATGCTGGCTGGATAGCGAGTCCGGCTTCCCGTTCTTGGATCCTGGACAGTACGTGAGGGTAAACTTGAACCGTCCAAATAAACAATGCCCAACGGGCCTGGCGGGAGTTCAATCGTTTGGCGGTCTGAATATACCCCAGGGTCTTATGATCAGACACACTCGCAGAATAAAGAAATCAGGGACCATAACTGTCCTCGACCCCGTCACTGGCAGAAATAAAATCAGGGACGATAATAGTCCTGGAACCGTTACTGGCAGAAAAGAACAGCGACCCAAGTCTGGAGCGGGCCAGGTGGATTGGAAAGGGGCACTAGCATGGCTGACGGAAAATCCACAATGGCTCCCACACCCCCATCTTATCGCATTCTACAGGGGTTGTATTGAGAGCATCCTGAGCAGCTGCATCACTGCCTGGTTCGGAAACTGCACCATTAATGATTGCAAGACCCTGCAGCGGATAGTGAGGTCAGCTGGGAAGATCATCGGGGTCTCTCTTCCCGCCATTACGGACATTTACACTACACGCTGCATCCGCAAAGGAAACAGCATTATGAAGGACCACAAGCACCGCTCCTACAAACTTTTCTCCCTCCTGCCGTCTGGGAAAAAGGTACCGGAGCATTCGGGTTCTCACGACCAGACGATGTAACAGTTTCTTCCCCCAAGCTATCAGACTCCTCAATACCCAGAGCCTGGATTGACACTTTACTGCCCTATTGTCTTATTATTATTATTATTATTATTATTATTATTATTATTATTATTATTATTATTATTATTATTATTATTATTATTATTATTATTATTATTATTATTAAATTATTATGTTAAAATTGCATTTGCCTTCCTTTACCGCTGACTAAGCGGTATTATTTATTATTATTTATTATTTATTGTAATGCCTGTACTGTTTTGTGTACTTCATGCAGTCCTGGGTAGGTCTGTAGTCTAGCTAGTTTTATTCTGTGTTGTTTTTTACGTAGTTCACTCTAGTTTTTTTTGTACTGTGTTATGTAACGCCCCATGGTCCTGAAAAAGTTGTCTCATTTTTGCTATGTACTGTAGCAGCAGTTATGGTCAAAATGACAATAAAAGTGACTTGACTTGATATTCGAGAATAGATCCTGATGACTGGAGAATTATGACTGTCACTCCACTCTGAAAGAAGGAAGTTAGGCTGAAGAAAGGAGAATATAAAAAAGGCAGCCTGACTTCAACGTGTTAAATAACTCAAAAGATTCGAAGCACATTTAAGATCAAAGACAGTTGAGGAGAAAGGGCGGAGATTTGTCAAATAAATCATCGTGTGGTACAGTGATGCACCTTGGAAGAAAGGATAAAAAAGATTCTAAATGCGGATGTTTTTCAGAAATCAGAGGTGCAAAGAGACCTTGTGCAATATTCCCTAAATGTTTACTTCCAGGCTTAGTCAGCGGTAAAGTAAGGCAAATGCAATTTTAACATTCGGTTCAGGAGGGGTAGAATATATAAGCAACATTGTAATGTTAACATATGTCCGTCATTATAGACCTGATTCTGATCCTGACCTTTATCCCCAACAATGGAAATCTCCTTCATTTACGATACTGACGGCAGTATTATCCCTCCACATTCACGTTCTGACATAACTGTGTTGAAACAAATTCCAAAGCTGTCGAATTATACTACTTGTATTGGATCGATGAATCACCTTTTCCGTTACCGAAAATAAATCAAGTACAACCCTCACTTCAGGTGCAGTGCTACGGTAGGTGCTGAACATTGATGGAGCTGCGATGGCCGAGTGGTTAAGGCGTTGGACTTGAAATCCAATGGGGATTCCCCGCGCAGGTTCGAACCCTGCTCGCAGCGCTCACACTACAAGCAGCAGCGTGTAGTGTGCCAATAAAATTTAACACCCTGGATGCTGTCTGAGCGCTGGCCCCAAATGTGTTCAGTTGACAATCTGCAGTTGCCTTGCAAAATACCTGATCCACCCATCGGCTCGCCATCTCTGTTTCGTGAACAGTTTCCTTTGACAGTCTCACCGCAACTATTTTAATCCCAACGAAGTACATGGCCTCCTGCATTCCTGTTTATTCAAAAGAAACACTTTTGTCCAGTTTGTGCCCTCACTGAACGAACCAATTGCAGCCTGAATATTCTCATTGCAACCCGCTGTCTTGCTACGTCACGTCATCAGCCTCACACAGTAAGGACAGCTCATAAATGAAGGACGATAATAGACCGTCATGACACTGCCGATAAAAATTCTTCCAATCTGCAAAGGAGCAACGTCGACACAGATAGCACCGGATATTAGGCTTGACATTGGGTGTCTAAGGTTATGAGACAGAAACACACGTTCAGCGGTTCAGGAACAGCTTCTTCCCCTCTGCAATCAGAATCACGAATGGACTTTGAAGCTTAGAACACTACCTCACTTTATTAATATACAGTATTTCTGTTTTTGAATATTTTTCATAATCTATTCAATATAGGTAATTGATTTACTTGTGTATTTACTATTATGTTTTATTTCATTTGTTGTTATTATTATTATTTTCTCTCTCTGCTAGATTATTTATTGCATTGAACTGCTGCTGCTAAGTTAACAAATTTCCCGTCACATGCCGGTGATAATAAACCTGATTCTGATTCTCTGTTCAACGCGGTACTTTCCCGATTCGATTTTCATTAACGACATGGATTTCGAGGTACTGAGTTCTGGTACCGTATCCAACACAGATCTACAGCTGGTAACACTTTCTTCAATAAATCCTGTTCCCTCGGCTGGGGAGATTCGAGAATTTGTGGAGTTGACATCCCATATTTCTGTCAGTTCAATTCTCGCAGCATTTTTAGCTTAGAATGTATATCAGATTATGAGGTCCTGATTCAGTACTTCAACGCAAACCATTGAAAATTTATTCCACCACACCCCCTCACACCCGCATATGCTGGTCGACGTTTCGAGTTTCTACTGCACGAAAATAACCGATAGTGACTAAATTCATCTGTATCTGGTGAGGGATTTAACCGAAGGGATCATGCATTATAGGCAATTGGTGATTACGTTAAAGTGAACTCAAATTTATATTTATGCGCACATCTATGTGTACACACAAGCGCAATGAAACATGCACTTGCTGATGGGTGGGGACAGGTGGAAACTAGCCAAATCGACATGCCAATACAGCCTTTTTAGCTACGATATTTATACTTTGCAACGAGTGTCTAACAATAGATTCTGAGTAGGAACAGGGCGATTGATGCCAGTGTGTTCTACAACTGTACGGTTGCAGAGCGCCACGCTTCGTTCACCAACGTACTTCCTTACGTAAGACAGCGGACAATTTATCGCACTGAGCAGAATCCTTGCGTCCAAATCAGACAACAACACACACAACATTTGTGTCTGTTGTTGTTTGAATTTCCAGCATCTGCAGATTTCCTCGTGTTTGCAATACAAATCAGAACTAACTTTGAAATTTGAAGAATTAATGGCACTAATTTAATGTTATTTGCCTTTATAATTGAAGAAACTGGGAGAATGACATCAATAAGTATAACGTGTTCCTGCTCGCTCTGTTAAAAGGCAATGTGTAAACGCATGAACCATTTCTCCTCCTCAGTACAAACGGCGAGAATACTTACGAGTCCTGAAGCGTTCGCGTTTAAATGAAGGGACGGAAAGATCCATTTCGTTTTGTCGGTGAGGTGAGTTACTCTGGTGGTAAAAAAAAAAACACTGGGAGGAAAACAGTGGCCGAAAGTGAACATGAAATTGATAAATTGCCGTGTAACTCTCTCTCTCTAACTGCCTTTCAAATCTCCCTTGTTCTGTCTACGATGTGACTCTCTACCCTGCCTCACTTCCATGTTCCTCTCTCTCTAACACACCCATACACACATTATCTCTCTCTCTCTCTCTCTCTCTCTCTCTCTCTCTCTCTCTCTCTCTCTCTCTCTCTCTCTCTCTCTCTCTCTCTCTCTCTCTCTCCACATCTCACTCCCTCACTCCCACACTTTCCTCACAAGTTGAAGCGAACGCTTAGCTGTCAATATTCGTGTTCAGTGAAAGGAAGCGTGAATGCAGTGGGACGTTTATAGATTTTCCTTTACAAGACAGCTCGGGTGGAGCGCAGGGGAGTGGGTGTAAACTGGTGCTGAAATGTCGGGGCGAACAGGTAAAATGACATGAAGGAGTAGCGATTTTTTAAACAAATCTGCTCCTGTACTTTGGTTCAGTGCTCCGTTATGACACGACCACCATGTGAAATTTCGGTTAGCTGAAAACACTTGAATTGTCAACTTATAAAAATATTTCCATATTCAATAAGATATATTGACCAGCCGCAGCTGCGAGAGGGGAGATTGAGATTGTGACTGATTCTCTGAAGTGGGCAGCACGGTCTCTGAACGCGAAAAGGTTTCGCCGTTTCATATCACTCACTGTACAGACTCCCCATTGCTCTCTTGTCTAGCGAGCGACCCCGCCTATTGCCACAGACAAATCGGTTCGCTGACCTTCCGTCAAATCATCTTCGCCAGTTGTCACTGACGCGATGTCATGGTCCGACATCAACCAATCTCGTCAAACTACGTGCAACTACCTAGCTGCCATTCGTGTATGCAGATGCCAATTAAACGTGTTATCCAATTGCGGAAAGGGTTTCACCCGTGTTGCTCCCTCCCACAGACTCTGACTGCTTCTGCCTCCCCAAAGTCCCGTCAATACTGAGCAAAACTCATAACAATGTCCCATTATATAACATTCATATCCATATGCTTCTGATCGAAGCTGGGGGCGCTGTCAGGGCGTCGAAATAAAGGCGGGCGACAGAAGTTTATCTCCTCTCACCTGGGGAGACGGTAGAAGATTTGCTGGAGGACACCGGCCGACTTTTGTCCGGCAACTGCGGTATGGGGAGTAGGATTGAGAAAAAGTCTGGGCCAGCCTGATCTTATTGAATGCCGGGGCTGGCTGAAAAGGACTAGAGAGTTGCCCTTCTCTCTGTTGTCTGTCTGTTTAAAGAAAAGAAATAAACAGGCCTTTCTTGGGTCTGCATGCTACCCCGTGGATATAATAGTTCGCAATCTATGTCATCAGTTTGCCTGATGAATCATTTCCAAGTCTGAAACTGGCACAAGATTTATATCTATTGTTTGTTCATGATGCAGAATTGTACAATTTATGTTCTGCGTACTCTCTGTCTTTTCGAGCCTGCAATGACGCTGCAAGTGTTTCATTGTACCTGTCCCTCACCGTCCCTGTGCACACGGCAATAAACCCGGCTGGACCTGACAATACTCACTGAGATTTGAGCAGTGATAACCCCGGGCAGATGAGTCAAGGTGATGTCGGCAAACTGAGAGAGTAGGACCAGAGTCCAATATGGGAAATGTATGGTCACCCTCTTCTACAGAGAGACAGCATCTCTGAGTGGATTGAGGTGCAGTGAGGAGTGAAGAAGATCAAATCTACATTGTATCGATAGCAAGTTATTGTCTGTAAGACCTCGCACAGTTATTTCCAGCTTTATTGAGACAGCACCTGCGATATGTTTCTCAATGTCATCTTCTGCTCATATATTTTGTGGTGTTATGGTGCTGAATCAGGCGGATGCAGGTTAAGCATAGACAGGAATCGGGTTGTTGTGGAAGCAAGGTAATACACAAAATAATTTAAAATAAGCATATTAAATTACAGCAGGCAATATCTTAATTCCCTGACCGGGAATCGAACCCGGGCCGCGGCGGTGAGAGCGCCGAATCCTAACCACTAGACCACCAGGGAAACTGATAATGTTCTGACTACAGCAATAGACAACTACCAAACCAGCAAAATATGAAACAAAACCTATACATGAATAATAATGAATTAATGTGATAAATATTGTCACGAATCTATTGCTCAGCAATTTGCAGACCGCGTGTTCACCCAGTGCTTCTGGTTAAGGAACACTCTGGACTCTGAATGAATCAGCGGGAAACACTCTTTCTCTGGTGTCTTTATAAAGATTGTGACATTTAGATTCTCTTATGAGCCCTGGGTCATTTTTGTTTCTGTCCTCGCCTCGAAACAATTCAGTAGTCGGCCCCCGATTCCCGCGACATTGTCGCCGATACATCTGGTGTCTTGTTCCTCACCCTCCGCCTGGGTAGAGGTAGGAGAATGAAAATCAGACTCCAGAATGCCCGAAATACGGTCTGGGGATGGAATGCTCGGCTTTTTGATCTTGTTGTAACCGTGGTCGAGTGTGCGGGAGCCGCTGGTACAGAGGATGACTTGCTGATGATAAATAAGCCTCGAATTCTTTAAATAAGCCTCACAGAAACCCCGCAATGATTTGAAAGTCCTCAGGGTAGGCAGTTCCTTGTTTGCTGGTCGCGACACTCAGTACATGGTATGTTTGCTAAACATCTGCTCTGGCGGTATGTGAAGCGCCGTCCGGATCAATGAGGGGAACCGCTCGGTAAGCAGCACCGACAGAACTCAATAATTGGATGTTGTGATTGGGAGAACAAGGGTACGGCAAGACCGCTATATACGGAGAGCATGAAGAGTTAGTCATGAAACAACACCGCCGTTCCACCGCCCCCCACCCCACCCCCAGCACCACAATACCTTCTTATCTTCTCCGAACGGTGGATCGAGAATCCTTCCGGCTGTTCCACCGAACTGAGCCATGTCTCCATGAAACAGAGAAGACAGCAGCCCCTCATTTCCCTCCGAAACTGCAATGCTGCACTTACATAATGTATCTTGTTTTCAAGTCATTGGCCTTTGGCTAAGAAGATGCCGGGTAGAGGATGCTTCATCGTCCTTCGATTTAGTCTGGCTTGAAGTCTTCCGAACCGACCTCTTTTCCAGCAGTGGTAATGGCTGACCTTCGCTGATCGCTGAAAGGTGCCGCACCTGTATTACCGAGAGTTAAGTCCACTTAGTCCTTCAGCAGCTCGTTAAACTGCCGATTAATTTAGACAGATCAACAGTACATTTCTTAAAGGGAAACTAGGGGTTTCAGATAGCAGCGACAATGGGTCAGCTGTAATACATCTAGACATTTTGCGAGCTGGCGTCAATAAGTCGCCTGTATCGCCAGTGCCATCGTGGATCTTTGGGTTTATAAACAAATCTCAACTTTCCTAAAGCCTTATCAATAATGTAGACATCCCGCTCTTACTGGAGCCTACAAAATGCATCACCTCGCACTTTATCTCTCTCCTGTCTATCTCCCTCCCGCTTTCTACCGACACCAAACACCCGACTCCGATCTCTCTCCCCATCGAAAATCTTTCACCAACCCCCGATCTCTCTACACACCAGATTCCTCGACTTCCCCGGCGTCCCTCCACATGGTCTTTCTCTACCCTCCTCTACCTCAGCTGCCTCTGTCCCCGCTCTCTTTCTCCCCAGTCTCTATCTCTCGTCTCTCTGGCCAGAGTCGACTCCTTTCCCCGGTAATAACTTTTCTCTTCATTGACTGTTCATTGAGTATCATGGAGTGAAGATGGCGTGTGAAACCTACGTGCTTGGTTAGTTGAAATAATAAAAATTACTTGTTGGCAAATGCAGATTCTCTGTTCTTCACTGATCATTATTACTGGGGGTGATTCTTGTAAGAGTGGCATCCATAATTAAAGTTGCCCACCACAGGACACGCCCTCTGCACAGTGTTACCACCGGGATGGAGATACAGAAGCCGGAAAGCTCAGGCTCAACGATTCAGGAACAGACACTTCCCCTCCGCCACCTGCAGCTCATGTCTTTTTTTATCTCTAAATTTATTTATATTCTGTTTCATTGCACTGCTACAGTAAAGTAAACAAATTTCACCACATACCCCGATGATATTGAATCTGGTTCTGATTAGTTCTGATTAGTTTGTTAAGAAGGTTCAGTCGTTAGGTATTAATGCTGGAGTAATAAAATGGATTCAACAGTGGCTAGATGGGAGATGCCAGAGAGTAGTGGTGGATAGTTGTTTATTGGGATGGAGGCCGGTGACTAGCGGGGTGCCTCAGGGATCTGTTTTGGGCCCAATGTTGTTTGTAATATACATAAATGATCTGGATGATGGGGTGGTAAATTGGATTAGTAAGTATGCTGATGATACTAAGGTAGGAGGTGTTGTGGACAATGAGGTGGGTTTTCAAAGCTTGCAGGGAGATTTATGCCGGTTAGAAGAATGGGCTGAACGTTGGCAGATGGAGTTTAATGCTGAGAAGTGTGAGGTTCTACATTTTGGCAGGAATAATCCAAATAGAACATACAGGGTAAATGGTAGGGCATTGAGGAATGCAGTGGAACAGAGACATCTAGGAATAACAGTGCATAGTTCCCTGAAGGTGGAGTCTCATGTAGATAGGGTGGTGAAGAAGGCTTTTGGAACGCTGGCCTTTATAAATCAGAGCATTGAGTACAGAAGTTGGGATGTAATGTTAAAATTGTACAAGGCATTGGTAAGGCCAAATTTGGAATATTGTGTACAGTTCTGGTCACCGAATTATAGGAAAGATATCAATAAATTAGAGAGAGTGCAGAGACGATTTACTAGGATGTTACCTGGGTTTCAGCAATTAAGTTACAGAGAAAGGTTGAACAAGTTAGGTTTCTATTCATTGGAGCGTAGAAGGTTGAGGGGGGATTTGATCGAGGTATTTAAAATGTTGAGAGGGATAGATAGAGTTGACGTGAATAGGCTGTTTCCATTGAGAGTAGGGGAGATTCAAACGAGAGGACATGATTTGAGAGTTAGGGGGCAAAAGTTTAAGGGAAACACGAGGGGGTATTTCTTTACTCAGAGAGTGATAGCTGTGTGGAATGAGCTTCCTGTAGAAGTAGTAGAGGCCAGTTCAGTTGTGTCATTTAAGGTAAAGTTGGATAGGTATATGGACAGGAAAGGAGTGGCGGGTTATGGGCTGAGTGCGGGTAGGTGGGACTAGGTGAGATTAAGAGTTCGGCACGGACTAGGAGGGCCGGAATGGCCTGTTTCCGTGCCGTGATTGTTATATGGTTATATGGTTATATGGTTATTATGATTCTTATTCAGATGAAGGGAGATGTGTTAGTTTGAACTTAAATTAGTTGAAAAGCTGTCAGAACCTCGTGAGACGTTGGGCTGTACTGTGCTGTAATATTCTATGTTCTATGCTCTATCTAGGTACAGTATCTCACTATTTAAGTCGAATCGATTAATTATTTAAAGCTACGACGCCTTCCTTTTCCAGATTACTCTCAATGCGTCTGATAATAGTGCAGGAGAACTTAAAAACAAGAGGCCATAAACGTGAGTGCCGACCGCGGCATGATATCGATAGTTTTGCTTGGAAAGGACTCTTCAAGAACTACGAAATGAGGTGTTGAGACTACCCTGGTCATGGGGTATGACAAGAACTATCTGGATAAACAGGAACATTAGCGATAGTCATTATGGGCCAGTGCGTAATAGGTTATGTCTAACCAATCTCACAGAGCTTTCCGAGGTAGTTACCAGGAATGGTGTGGAGGGCAAGGCAGTGGATGCCGTTTAACAGGGACTTCAGCCAGGAATTTCTCAAGGTTCCGTAGGGGAGGATGCTCGAAAAGGTTATGTCGTTTGTCTTTCACGATGAGGTAGTAAATTGGATTAGCCATTGGCTATGATGGGAAAGCTAAAGAGTGTGGTAATAGATGGGTGTCTCTCTGACTGGGGACCTGTGATGAGTGGAGTGTCCCAGGGATCGTCACTGTGCCTGTTGCTGTTTGTCATCTATATCAATGATCTGGATAATAATGTCGGTAACTGGATCAGTAGATTTGCCGATGACAACAACATAATAGGTGTAGTCCACAGCGAGGAAGAGTACCGGAGTATGAAGCGGGATCTGGCCCAGCTGGAAAAATGGCTGAAAAATAGCGGATCGGAGTTAAAGCAAACAAGCGTTGGATTTTGCACTTTGGAAGGACCAGCCAGGGTTGGTCTGACACAATGAGAAATAGGGCACTGAGGAGTACGATAGAACAAACGAATCTGGGAATGCAGGTCCGTAATTCAATGGAAGTTGTGGCACAGTTAGACAGGGTCGTAGAAACAGCTTTTCGCACGTTGGCCTTCCTAGACCAAAGTACTGAGTACAGGAGTTGGGACGTTACGTTGCTGTGGTTTCAGGCTTTATTGGGGTCGAATTTGGAATATTGTGTGCGGTTGGACTCAACTACCTGCAGGAAACATGCAAATAAGATTGAAAGAATGCAGAAAAAAATATTGCACGGCTATTGCCGGGACTGAATGTTTTGAATTAAAAGGAAAATTTACATAAGTTAGCACTTTATTCCCGAGCAGGTGGAAGACTGAGAGGAGATTTGATAGAGGTATACAACATTATGACGTGTATAGAGAATGTATATTCTCCAATTGCCTGTGATGGTTTTGAAGGAAGACAAGCATTTGCTTTGCCTTCGCTGCGTTTTCAGTTTGTGCAGTTTTGAATGTTTCATTTATTATTGATTTCGGAGGGAGACACGGATTCCACACCGGCCATGTGGATTCAGGGTTAAATGGATCGAAATATGAGCGTATCAACACCCGTTACGATAGAACTACGATTCACAGGTAAATTGGCATTAGGATAAATTGGTGTGTACTTAATTAGGGAAATTGGAATTGGCATTTTGGAAGGCTGGTTCTTTTACTAAGCACCAGGAGCTGCTGCTGAACACTGTGAAATGCTGGTTTTAAGTTGTAGGGTTCCATTCGAAAAGATTGTTTTGAAGTCATTGTAGCATCTTCCCTGTAATAACTAAATGACAGATCAGTTCTGAAAACGCTCTGGTGCAGTCAGTCGCTCAGCGGTTTGTTTATGTCGTCAGCACTAATTCCATAAATTATCCAGGTGCTACTGTGTGATCAGATTAAATCGATTATTTCCCTCAGCCATATTTCTTGGAGCACTGTAACTGCAGACTCGCAATAGACTTGTAAAGTGTACCGAAGTTTCGACTCTCCATGCGGAACACAGCAGCCCTTTGTCGTCCAGACAGAATTTATTCTGTCTACCACATCATCTGCCTTCTGTCAGGAAGCCATTTCTGAATCAATGCAACCAGGTTTCCTTGGATCCCATGCTTCCTGACTTTCTGAATGAGTCTACTATGGGGAACTGATGAAACGCCTGACCAAGACTAATGCACCCACATCGACTGTCCTGATTCTTCTGTTTGTTTTAGTTTCACTTTTTCAAATAATTCAATCTGACCCATAGAGGACAACAGGTCATATTGTCTCTCCGAAGCAGACTACGTTTCTCCAAATACTCATAATTTCCTTCTTCAATAATCCTCTCCAGTAGTTTACCCACTACTGTTGTAAGACTCCCTGGACTATAATTCGAAAAACTATCCCTATTATCTTTTGTCAACAAATGAATAACATTTTCCACCCTCCAATCATCTAGTTCTACTTCTGTGGCCAGCGACGACACAAATATCCTGTCCAAAAGCTCAGCAATATCTGATCGCCTTCCAAAATTACCTGGACTATATCCCTTCCGGCACCGGGGAATCATCTATTACAAAGACTATATCCCTTCCGGCACCGGGGAATCATCTATTACAAAGACTATATCCCTTCTGACACCGTGGGATCATCTGTCATAATGCTTTCCAAGTTTCCAGCGCTTCCTCTTTTCAGCGTGGGCATGTTCGAGCATATCTGCCTTTTGACGCTGTGTTCACATTGATCAATGTATTCAGTGAGGAGCTTTACCGCCTCCTTGGACTCCAGGCACTAGTTTTCTTCTTCTACCTCTGATCTGCCCACACTCTCCCCAGTCTCCTCCTGTTCTTCACAATGCAACTCGTCAAGGATTTCTCAGCTCCCCCTATCACTTTTTTAAGTCCATTCTTAAATTCCTTCTTGTCTGCATTGTGACTTGCTATAGGTTTACCTGATCCTTTCTTCCTGTTCGGTAAGTATCGTTCTTTCTTCCTCTTGACGTGTTGTTCCAACTTTCTTGTCTCCCGGGGATACTTTACACTGTCATCTTTTCCCTGCGTCACTAAGACAAGCCTATACTGAACCCCGTGTAAGTGTTCCCTAAACAATCCCCACATATCTGTGTTGCGCAATACCCCGAGTGCATCATTTCCCAATGTACCTTCCTAAAATCCTGCCAGGCAGCACCATAATTCGCAGACCCTCAATTGAACACATTCCGTACTCTCTGTCCTATCCCTGGACAAGGTAAAAAGAGGGGAGTTCTGTCCTATTGTTCTGAAATGCTGGCCCACCGGGAGGTCTATCACCTGACCCGTTTCCTTTTCTAATATTAGATCCAGTACGCACTGTTCGATAGTGCGCCTGTCGACATAGTGACATGAAACCTTCCTGGACACAACTGAGAAATTATGCCATAATTAGACCTTTTACCCTGGGCAGATGCCAAAGAATATTGTGGAAGTTTCAGTTACCCATGCCAATAAAATGGCAAATGTCCAAGTCCTGCTTCCCGATCGGTTCCTCACTGTTCCCGTTGCAGGGACGGCTGTATAGACAACTCCAAATGGGGTTATCATGTTTCTGTGTTCGTCTCCCAGTCTATTCACAAACGAAAGCTCCAAGTTGTCCTCCCTTTCTGCAGCTGCGATACTATCCCTGGTTTCCCATCTCACTCCCTGTACACTCTGTTACCCGTCCCTGTCCATTTTGAAACATCTAAAACACGGAATTCCTGCAGCCATCCCTGCCCTTGTGACAGTCGAGTGTCTGTGATAGTTTGGAACATACTTCAACCAATGTAACACTCACGCCAGCAGCATTGAACATTTGTATTGCTACCTACCTGAACTGTATGAGGTCAGCAATCTTCCGCCAATTCTCCAATTCCCGGATGACCAGGCATATGAAAGTTTGAATTCACGACTTTTTTTGCCAAACCTGTTCATTATAAAACGGCTTTATTTGAAAACTCCGCTGAATTGTCATTAGACGCGGGCGTTATCTACACAGATGGCCATTTAATGTAAACACATACTTCATTCCATTCCTCAGCTCTTCTCTGAATTTGGTCTGTGTCAGTGTATAGATACAAGTATTGGTACACATGCTGAGTACTTGCAACATGAACCCAAATTGCTGCAGGATGTATACCGGGGAACTCAAATATCTGTCCTCGTAAAAATAGTTTTGCGCTTGCCATTTTAGAGAACGGGCTACATGGGGAATCCAAAATAATATGAAATTAGCTGATATAGAAAACAGCAAAATCATTGATTTTCTGCGTTTTTCCACCTCGGCATCTTTCTGATTGTCGCTGCTGTGCCGAAGCCTTCTGCGGACTCTATTTGCCACAACGATATGTCTTACGGTTAACCCGTTAAACACCAGGATTAATCCGATTGGAATCAATGGTGTTAAAATACTCTGCAGTACTGCATATCCTTTCCACACGGGTGAAGTAGCGTATTCATATGTGCCGGTGCACCGCCATGGCGTGTTGTCAATGATGACGTAAGGTTGAAGGGCAAAGTATAACGGGACACATCTCCCGCAGCTCACTATAACCACCGTCACCATAACCACCTTTGCTGTTCTCTCGGTGCAGTATCTCTCCCGCAGTTTTCGGCAACATATTGCGATAAAGCGATCGAAGGTAAAACTGACCGTCAACCAAACAGAACAGTCCCGCGTCACAGCCGCAAATACAAGTGTCAGAGCGCATACAGGAGTGATGAGCAGAGATCTCCAATAAATATAGATATTGTTGGTCTGTTCCACTAAAGCAGAAACGATAACCACCATCAGATCCGCTGTTGCCATTCAGACCAGGTAACGGGTGATGCATTTGGAGAGACCGCATTTTCCCCGAGATAGGATCACAATCGCCGTTAAATTAACTGCAAGAAATTTGGAAATAAAATAGAAATATGGTCAGTTCCCTGAATGCCCCCAGTCTACCGATGCTATGCAGGGTATGGTCTGCTTGGAAATCTAGTATGTGCGGTCTCGGTCGCTGCACTCCGGCTGGAGGACAATGACGGATGTGAGTGTCAGTGGATTGGCGACCTTCCCACAGTTTAGAGCGAGGCATCCGAGTTCCACAACTCACGTACCGGTGAGCAGTCGATCGCTCCTGTTAGAAACACCATTTCCATTATTAGAGGTGAAATAGCTGACGGGATTATTTGTAGCTGTTACAACATGGAATCAAGGATATATAAAGCACAAGTTCTCATTTACTGACTTACAGAACAGACCTACGTGTCGAAAATACACTGGTCCGTTATTTAAATCAGCTGCCACGTCTGTATAAGATCGAACTGTCTGCACTGATACAGACTCGGACCTAGAAAAGCAGAGACCAGCATCACTTCAAAAAGCCTAGCGAGGTGAAATTATGAAACAGTGACAATATCGGCACCAACTTAATGTATGAACAATGAAAAGAAAACTATTAGATGCCTGACTCCTCCATTCCGGAAACACATTTCAGCCGATGGTAGCATCTGTGCTTAGTAACAGTGCGCATACCGCAGCAGAGTAACGACGGCACCGTACATAAAGTAACCAGCTGCGGCATCTTACCGGGAACACCAACCGCTACAATTGTGGGATAGAAAATGGCTGCGATGTAGTAAATTGCCGGATATCCCATATTCTGTCAGAAGCAGCGTTCAGTTGTTCAGAGCGTTTCAGCTGCTCAGATGGACTGGTAATCGGTTTCCTAGACTTTTATCCAGGTTAAAGCAATTCCATTGAGGCAATTTGCGTGGCTATTACGCCAGGGACATTAGTGATAACGAACTGCACTAACAATTACGTAAACAATTTTCATCACTCTGTACCTGTGTCATGAATCTGACTCACCAAGGGATACTGCAATATTTTTACTTTTTAAAAAATTATGTGAATTTTCCATGTTTTTTTCATGATACCTTGCTTCAGCTATTTAAATTGGATATTTTTATACCGGCGTTATTCTTAAAGTAGGCATTCATCTGAAATAGATTTATTTTGTAACATTTGACGGAGCACATTCGCTTCTGAAATTGAGGGAAGGAGTTTGTTCTGGCAGGTGAAATAGAGAACACTTCATTATTAAAGGGGAACATTCGTTCATTCTTTTCTTTCGTTCTTTCCAGTCATACCGGGGGTGAGTGTCGGAAATCACAGTGACAGCTGACGTGTTACAATGACATGCACTGCACTTAACTTCTTCGAAACTATTTAAAAGATCCACAGCGATATTCCAGAGATCTGTGATCAAAAAGGGAGCGTGTCTTCGGGAGATTAGCGAGGGCTGTGGATAGTTTGAAGAACAATGTTTTCCAGCGCACACATGGGCCGTTTGGCAGGAACCTGACCTCTTCCAGTGAATGACCTGACCACCCCATACCCGTGACGTGTGATACAGTCCATTTAACTTTGAATATATTCGCAAACCTCCGACAATTCCACCGCTATTTCTCCATCCATTCTCTGTCTGAAACAAAGTAGCAAGTAAAACCTCTGAACTATCCGCAGGTTCCCAGGCTGTTCTATTATTTGCTACGAAGTTGTATTTTTTCCTCCTGATTTACTGTCCGGTATATTGCCTTTCGACAATCTCTATGAGTATGTGCAGAACAGCGGAAGTGTTCAAGCTCACCTGTCAATCACACTTCCTTCTGCTCCTGCAGTGCACCGCTCCGCGCCGATTGTGGTTCCCGTACCGATGAACGGGCCTCGGCTTATTGGAGAGTGTCACATCACTCTGTTTCCATTGTGGAACTCGTATTAACGTGCGGCCCTCGGTTGACTGGAAAAAGTATCACATCTGCCTTCAAATTCATCCTTCCAAAGTGAATCGCTCTGTAACGTTCTGGGTTGAACTCCATCTGTAACTTCTCAGCTCTGCTTTGCGTCCTGTCACTGTCCTGTTGTAATCTCCACAAATGTGTAACCTGCAGGAAACTGTGAGGCAAGTTGGAAGCTCAACGTATGGCGGACCTCCCACCAGAACGCCTTGAAGCCTGCCCTCCTTTTACATATGTGGGGCTCGATGTATTTGGTCCCTGGTCTATCACTACGAGACGCACCAGAGGAGGACAAGCAGGGAGAAAGCGGTGGACCATCATGTTCAGCTGCATGAGTTCAAGAGCGGTACACATTGAGGTCATCGAATCTTTGGATACATCCAGCTGCATTAATGCTCTCAGGCGCTTCTTTGCGCTAAGAGGCCCTGAAAAACAGTTAAGGTCGGATTGCGGCACGAACTTTGTTGGAGCGTCCAAGGAGCTGGGGATGGATAAAACTGTGCTAAGGTACCTCAGTCAGCAGGGATGCAACTGGGAGTTTAACACACCACACGCCTCTCACATGGGAGACGCATGGGAGCGGATGATTGGTATCGCCAGAAGAATTCTTGATTCAAAGTTTCTGCAGCAACGCACCCGACTGACCCACGAGGTACTGTGCACATTAATGCCAGAGGTCACGGCCATTATAAATGCACGACAACTCCTACCTGTGTCTTCTGACCCGGAAACCCCCTTCATACTCTCGCCATCAATGCTCCTTACGCAAAAGGCAGGAGCTCCCCCTCCACCTGGGGACTTCTCTGATAAGGATTTGTACACAAAGCAATGGAGACAGGTTTAGGATCTTGCAAATCGTTTCTGGTCTAGTTGGAGACATGAATATCTACCTTTGTTGCAACACAGACAAAAGTGGACAGAACCCTGCAGGAATCTTCAAGTTGGAGATTTAGTCCTGCTCAGGTACAAGCAAATCGCCCGCAACTGCTGGCCAATTGCCAGAATCACTGCCACATTCCCTAGTAGGGATGGACATGTCAGGAAGGTTGAGTGGAAAACTTCTGACCAGGGTGATGTGAAAACCTACTAAAGGCCAGTTGCAGAAGTCATCCTACTTCTACCTGAGGACTGATTTAGAGACTGAAGTTTTGTATTACGAAGGCCAGGCGGGGAGTGTCTTGCCTTTAAGGCATTTGTTTAGTTTATTATATTTTCGCTTTAGTAATTCGTTTGTAATCGTTTTCTAGTTAACGTTAAGGTTGTTTAAAGTAAATTCGTGGTCTGTGATATATCGCGGCATGCGATGACGTCACACCCGGTTTCGCCGCGTCTTGTGGGAAAATACCGGTTTGGAGAAACGGGAAGGAGGCGGCTTATGTGTGCAGGATCAGCGCGAGAAAAGTTTTCTTTTTACGCACTAGAAACATCAGAGAAGCAAAGCCGTAAGTTAATAAGATAATCGATATGTTGAATTAAAAATGTTAATGCTGATTCTGCTAAAAGTAATAACAGTCGATAAAGTTTATGTTTTTTGTTATTAAAAGAGTTGCGGATAGCTTGTGTTGATGTATTTAAAGCCAGTCGATGGCGTAGGTAGATTCTGACTGTATGTTGCTCTTTAATGTAATATAGTTGTTGTAGTTTTACTTTTGCAAGTATTTATGATGTAAATGTGATGTCAAGAAGGAAACAAATGCTGTATATATTTTGTATTGTTTTATCAACAGTTTTCACCATACGTTAATGTGGAAGAGTGAACAGTAAACGGTTAATCTTACTTGGACCGCCTCATTGACTGGTTTCTGCTTGCTGTTTAGTTCAGAGTTCTTTTACACCTGTGCGAGAACACTACATAATGAATAAATGTGATAAATATTGCCACGAATCTACTGCTCAGCACTTTGCAGATCTCTTGTTCACCCAGTGCTTCAGGTTAAGGAACACTCTGGACTCTGAATGAATCAGTGGGAAACACTCGTTCCCCAGTGTCTTTATAAAGATTGTGACGTTCACATTCTCTTCTGAGCCCTGGGTCATTTTTGTTTCTGTCTGTCGCCTCGAAGCAATTCAGCAGTTGGCCCTCCGATTCCCGCGACATTGTTGCCGGTAGATCTGGTGTCTTGTTCCTCACCCTCCGCCTGGGTGGAAGTAGAAGAAAGAAAACCAGACGTTCAGAGTGCCCGAAATATTGCCTGGGGGTGGAATGGTAGGCTTTCCTGATCGTGCTCCAACAGTGGTCGAGAGTGCGGGAGCCCCTGGTACAGTGGATGACGTGCTGATGACAAATAAGCCGAGAATTCCTTAAATAAGCCTGACAGAAACCCCCGCAATAATTTGAAAGTCTTCAGTGTCGGCAGTTCCTTGTTTGCTGGTCACGGCACTCAGTACATGGTATGCTTGCTTAACATCTGCTCTGGCGGTATGTGAAGTGCCGCCCGGATCAATGAGGAGAACCTCTCTGTAAGCAGCACCGACAGGACACAATCATTGGATGTTGTGATTGGGAGAACAAGGGTGCGGCAAGAACGCTATGTACGGAGAGCATGAAGAATTTATCATGAAACAACACCGCCGTTCCACCCCCAACCCCCGCCCCCCCACCAGCACCACAATACCGTCTTATCTTCTCCGAACGGTGGACTGAGAAGCCTTCCGGCTGTTCCACCGAACTGAGCCATGTTTCCATGAAACAGAGAAGACAGCAGCCCCTCATTTCCCTCCGAAACTGCAATGTTGCGCTTAAATAATGCATCTTGTTTTCAAGTCATTGGCCTTTGGCTAAGAAGATGACGGGCAGGGGATGCTTAATAGCCCGGCGATTTAGTCTGGCTTGAAGTCTTCCGAACCGACCTCTTTTCCGGCAATGGTAATGGCTGACCTTCGCTGATCGCAGAAAGGTGCCGCACCTGCATTCCCGAGAGTCAAGTCCATCTGGTCCTTCAGCAGTTCGTTAAACTGCCGATTAATTTAGACAGCTCAACAGTACGTTTCTTAAAGGGAAATTAGGGGCTTCACATTGCAGCGACAGTGGTTCAGCAGAAATACATCGAGACATTTTGCGAGCTGTCGGCAATACGTCGCGTGAATCGCCAGTGCCATCGTGGATATTTGGATTTATAAACAAATCTCAACATCCCTAAAGCCTTGTCAGGTTTCCGTGTGGGAGGATGCTCGGGAAGGATCAGTCGCTTGGCTTTCACAATGAGGAAGTAAATTGGATTGGCCTTTGACTATGTTGGGGAAGATAGAGTGCGGTGATGGATGGTTGTCTCTCTGACTGCGGACCTGTGATGAGTGGAGTACCCCAGGGATCGTTGTTGCGTCCGTTGTTGTTTGTCATCTTTATCAATGATGTGGATAATGATGTCGTTAAGTAGATCAGCAAATTTGCCGATGACAACAACATTACGGGTGTAGTTGAGAACTAGGAAGAGTACCGGAGCATGAAACTGGATCTGGACCAGCTGGAAAAAATGGGTTGAAAAACGTCAGATCGGAATTAACGCAGACACGTGTTAGATGTTGCATCTGGGAGGGCCAGCCAGGGTGGGTCTGACCCAACGAGAAATAAGGCACTGACGAGTACGATAGAATAAACGAATCTGGAAATGCAGAACCGTAATTCAGTGGAAGTTGCGGCACAGTTAGACAGGGTCGCAAAAACAGCTTTTCGCACATTGGCCTTCCTAGACCAAAGTACTGAGTACAGGAGTTGGGATGTTACGTTGCTGTGGTTTAAGGCTTTATTGGGGCCCAATTTAAAATATTGTGTGCGGCTGGGCTCAACTATCTGCAGGAAAGATGCAAATAAGATTGAAAGAATGCAGAAAAAAATTTACACCGCTATTGCCGGGACTGAATGTTTTTAATTAAAAGGGAAGATTAAATATATCAGCACTTTATTTCCGAGCGGGTAGAAGACTGAGAGGAGATATGACAGAGGTAGATAACATTATGAAGCGTATAGCGAGTGTAAATGCAAGCGGGCTTTCTCCACTGATGTTGGGCGAGAATACAACTGAAGATATTGGGTGAAGGTTGAAATGTGAAAAGTTTAAGGGAAACATGAGGGGAAACTTCTTCACCCAGAGGGTCGACAGAGTGTAGACAGAGCTGTCAACACAAATGGTAATTGAGATTCCGATGTCAACGTTTAAGAGATGATTGGAGAAGTACACGGATGAGAGGGATATGGATGGTCACGGTCCGGGTGAGGTCGATGGGAGTAGGCAGTTTAAATAATTCCTCACTGACTGGACGGGCTGAAGACCCTGTTTCTGTGCAGTGGTTTCCTCTGGCTGTCTGACTGTATGTGTGGGTTAGAGCTTTAGTGTCTCACAGCACCGAACAATCTAGAAAGTCGTTGATACTGTTTTATCCCTTTGTCCTTACACACACTGAAGCATGGAGACTGTTAATGGATGGTTACAGCATAAGAAGATGGAAGCTTTTGAAACTGTTTATTTTGTATTCTCCAATTGCCTGCGATGCTTTTGAAAGAAGACAAGTGTCAGCCCGAATATTTGCTTTGCCTTCGCTGCGTTTTCAGTTTGTGTAGTTTGTGTGTTACATTTATTATTGATTTCAGAGAGAGACACGGATTCCACACCAGCCGTGTGGATTCAGGGTTAAATGGATCGAAATATGAGCGTATCTACACTCGATACGATAAAACCACGATTCAGAGGTAAATTAGCTTTAGGATAAATTGGTGTGTACTTGAATTGGGAATTTAGAATTGACATTTTGGAAGGCTGGTTCTTTTAATAAGCGCCAGAAGCTGCTGCTGAGCACTTTGAAATGCTGGTTTTAAACGTTAGGGCTCCACTGGAAAAGGTGTTTTGCAGACATTGTAGCATTTGCCCTGTAATATGTAAATGACAGGTCAGTTCAGAAAACGCGCTGGTGCAGTCAATAGCTCAGCCATTTGCTTACGTCGTCAGCCCTAATTCCATTAATTATCCTGCGCCGCTGTGTGGTCAGATTTAAAAGATTAATTACTCAGCCCTATTTCTCGGAGCACTGTAACTGCAGACTCGCGATAGAGTTGTAAAGTGTACCGAAGTTTCGACTCCCTATGCGGAACACGGCTGCCATTTGTCTTCCAGCCAGAATTTATTCTGTGTACTACATCATCTGCCTTCTGTTAGGAAACCAATTCTGAATCAGCGCAGCCAGGTTTCCCTCGATCCCATGCCTCCTGACTTTCTGAATGAGTCTACTATGGGGAACTGATCAAACGCCTGACCACAATTAATGCACCCACATCGATTGTCCTGGTTCATCCGTTAGTTTTATTTTCACTTTTTCAATTAAATCAATCTGGCTCATTAATGACAACATACCATGCTTTCTCTCCTTAGCCAGACTACGTTTCTCCAAATACTCATTAATTCCCTCTTTAATAATCGTCTCCAATAGTTTACCCACTACTGATGTAAGACTCCCGGGTCTATAATTCCAAGAAGTATCCCTGTTATTATTCGTCAACAAATGAATAACATTTTCCACGCTCCAATCTTCTAGTTCTACTTCCGTGGCCAGCGAAAACACAAATATCCTGTCCAGAAACTCAGCAATGTCTGAGTTCGCCTTCCAAAATTAGCTGGACTATAACTCTTCCGGCACTGGGGAATCATCTATCATAATGTTTTCCCAAGTTTCCAGCGCATCCTCTTTCTCAGCGTCGGCACGTTCGAGCATATCTGCCTTATTACATTGTGGGCACATTGATCAATGCATTCAGTAAGGATCTTCACTGTTTCCTTGGTCTCCAGACACAAGTTTTCCTCTTTAACCTCTGATTTGCCCACACTCTCCCCAGTCTCCTCCTGTTCTTCACAGTGCAACTCGTCAAGGATTTCTCAAATCCCCCTATCATTCCTTTACGTCCACTGTTATATTCCTTCCTGTCTACATTGTGACTCGCTATAGCGTTATTTGATCCTTTCTTCCTGTTGTGTAAGTATCGTTCTTTCTTCCTCTTGACGTGTTGTCCAAATTCCTTGTCTCCCAAGGTTACTTTACACTGTCATCCTTTCCCTGCGTCACTGAGACAAGCCTATACTGAACCCCGTGTAACTGCTCCCTAAACAATCCCCACATATCTGTTGCGCAATACCCCGAATGCATCATTTCCCAATGTACCTTCCTAAACTCCTGCCAGGCAGCACCATAAATCGCTGACCTCCCAATTGAACACATTCCACACTCTCTGGTCCTATCCCTGGGCAAGGCAAATGGAGGGGAGTTCTGTCCTATCGTTCTGAAATGCTGACCCGCGCAGAGATCTGTCATCTGACCCGTTTCCTTTTCTAATATTAGATCTGGAACGTACTGTTCGCTAGTGCGCCTGTCTTATTGTAGTGACATGAATCCTTCCTGGACACTACCAAGAAATTATGCCATAATTAAATCTTTTACCCTAGAGAGATGCCAAAGAACATTATGGATGTTTCAGTTACTCATGTAAATAACCTGGAAAATGACCAATTCCGCTTCCCGATCGGTTCCTCACTGTTCCAGTTGCAGTTACTTTGTTAGAGGGCGGCTGTACAGAATACTCCAATTGTTACTGTGTTCGTCTCACATTTTATTAACAAACGAGCGCTCCACGTTGTCCTCCCTTTCTGCAGTTGCGATACCATCCCTGGTTTCCCATCACACTCCCTTTACACTCTGATACCCGACCCTGTCCATTTTGAAACACCTAAAACTCGGAAAGCCCTGAAGCCATCCCTGCACTAGTGACAGTCGAGTGTCTGTGATAGTTTGAAACATACTTCAACCAGTGTAATATTCACGCCAGCAGCAATGAGCGCTTGTATTGCCACCAACCTGAACTTATGATGTGGACAATCTTCCGCCAATTCTGCAATCTCCGGGCGACCAGGGACATGATTGTTTGAGTTTATGACAAAGTTGCCAAACCTGTTCATTGCAAAACGGCTTTATTTGAAAACTCCGCTGAATTGCCATAAGACACGGGCATTATCTACACAGATGGCCATTTAATGTAAATACATACTTCATTCCATTCCTCAGCTCTTCTCTGAATTTCCTCTGTGTCAGTGTATAGATACAAGTATTGGTGCACATGCTGAGTGTTTGCAACATGAACCTAAATTGTTGTAGGATGTATACCGGGGAATTCAAATATTTGTCCTCGTAAAAATAGTTTTGCGCTTGCCATTTCAGGGTATGGGCTACAGAGGGCGTCCACAATAATATGAAATTAGCTGAAATAGAAAACAGCAAAATCATCGATTTTCTGCGATTTTCCATCTCGGCATCTTTCTGATTGTCGCTGTTGGGCCGAAGCTTTCTGCGGACTCTATTTGCCACAACGATATGCCTCACGGTTAACCCGTTAAACACCAGGATTAATCCGATTGGTAGCAATGGTGTTAAAACACTGATCAGTAATTGATATCCTCTCCACACGGGTGAAGTAGCGTATTCATATGTGCCGGTGCACCGCCACGGCGTGTTGTCAATGATGACGTAAGGTTCAACGGCAAAGTAAAAGGGGGCACATCTCCCGCAGCACACTATAACCACGGTCACGATAACCACTGTTGCTGTTCTCTCGGTGCAGTATCGCTCACGCAGCTTTCGGCAACATATTGCGATGAAGCGATCGACGGTAAAACTGACCGTGAACGAAACAGAACAGTCCGTCGTTGCAACCTTAAGTACAAGTGTCAGAGCGCATACAGGAGTGATGAGCAGTGATCTAGAATAAATGTGGATATTCTTGGTCTGTTCCACTAAAGCAACAACGACAACCACCATCAGATCTGCTGTTGCCATTCCAACCAGGTAACGGGTGATGCATTTGGAGAGTCCGCATTTTCCCCGAGATAGGATCACAATCGCCGTTAAATTAACTGTAAGAAATTTGGAAAGGAAATAGAAATATGGTCAGCTCCCTCAATGCCCCCATTCTACCGATGCTATGCAGGGTATGGTCTGTTTGGAAGTGGAAAGCGGGAGCCCAGTGTGTGCGGTCTCGGTCGCTGCACTCCGGCTGGAGGACAATGACGGATGTGAGTGTCAGTGGATTGGCGACCTTCCCACAGTTTAGAGCGAGGCATCCGAGTTCCACGACTCACGTACCGGTGAGCAGTCGATCGCTCCTGTAAGCAACACCATTTCCATTATTAGAGGTGAAAGAACAGACGGGATTATTTGTAGCGGTGTCAAAGGGGCATCGTGGAGATATAAAGCACGAGTTCTGATTTACTGACTTACAGAAGAACAGACCTACGTGTTGTAAATAGACTGGACCGTCATTTAAATAAGCTGCCACGTTGTTATAATGTCGAAGTGTCTGCACTGATAGAGACTCGGACCTAGAAAAGCAGAGACCGGCATCACTTCAGAAAGCCTAGCGAGGTTAAATTATGAAACAATGTCAATATCAGCACGAACATAATTGATAAAAGAAAAATCACTTCGATCAAATTATGAAACAACGACAATAACGACACCAGCTTAATTGAGAAAAGAAGAAAACACTGCGATCGAAATATGAGAAATGAAAATAAAACTATTAGATGCCTAAATCCTCCATTCCGGAAACACGTTTCAGCCGATGATAGCATCTGTGCTCAGTAACAGTGCGGATACCGCAGCAGAGTAACGACGGTACCATACATAAAGTGACCAGCTCCGGCATCTTACCGGGGACACCAACCGCTACAAGTGTGGGATAGAAAATGGCCGCGATGTAGTAAATCGCCGCATATCCCATATTCCGTCAGAATCAGCGTTCAGTTGTACGGAACGTTTCAGCTGCTCAGATGGACTGGTGATCGGTTTAGCAGACTTTTATTGAGGAGAGAGCAATTCCACTGAGGCAATTAGCGTGGCGATCACGTCAGGGACATTAGTGACAACCAACTGCACAAACACTTAAGTTAAGCTATTTGTACTCACTCAATCCCCGTGTCATGAATTTGACTCCTCAAGGGATTTTGCAAAATGTAATTACTTTAAAACAAAATATGATGTGCTTTTTACCCCATGTTATTTTCCATGATACTTGGCTTCAGCTAATTAAATGAAGATATATTTTGTCATTGTTGCTTTTAAATCAGGCATTCAGCTTGAAGTCGATTTATTTGGAATATTTGACGGAGCACATTCGCTTCTGAAATTGAGGGAAGGAGTTTGTTCTGGCGGGTGAAATGGAGAATACGTCTTTATTAAAGGGGAACATTCATCATCTTGTCTTTCCTTCGTTCCAGTCATTCCGGACGGTTTGAGTGATGGAAATCACAGTGAGAGCTGACATGTGTTACAATAAAATACACTGCACGTTTTTCTCCAAACACTTTAAAAGATCCACAGCGATATTCCAGAGACCTGTTGTCAAAAAGGGAGAATGTCCTCGGGAGATTAGCGAGGGCTGAGGAGAGTTTGAAGAACAATGATTTCCAGCGCACACATGGGCCGTTTGGCAAGAACTTGACCTCTGCCAGTGAATGACTTGTCCGCCCCATACCTGTGACGTACGATGCAGTCTATTTAACTTTAAAGATATTCTCAGACCTGCCACAGTTCTACCACTATTTCTCCATCCATTCTCTGTTTGAACAAATATAGTCAGCAAAATCTATGATCAATCAGCAGGTTCTCAGGCTGTTGTATCATTTGCCACAAAGTTGTATTTCTTCCTCCTGATTTACTGTCAGGTATATTGCCTTTCGAGCGTCTCTATGAGTCTGTGCAGAACAGCGGAAGTGTTCAAGTTCACCTGTCAGTCACACTTCCTTCTGCTCCTGTAGCGCACCGCTCCGTACCGATTGTGGTTCTCGTACAGATGAACGGCTCTCGGCTTATTGGAGAAAGTCTCACCACTCTGTTTCCATTGTGGACGCCTCACGTCTTAATAAGCTGGTAAGGAAGGCGGGCTCTGTCGTGGGCACAGAACTGGAGAGTATGACATCGGTAGCAGAGCGAAGGGCGCTGAGTAGGCTACGGTCAATCATGGAAAACCCTGAACATTCTCTGCATAGCACCATCCAGAGACAGAGAAGCAGTTTCAGCGACAGGTTGCTATCGATGCAATGCTCCTCAGACAGGATGAAGAGATCATTACTCCCCAATGCCATTCGGCTTTACAATTTAACCGCCAGGGGTAAGATATGTTGAAGTGCCGGGGTTAGGACTGAGCTTAAGTTACCATTCAATGTATTTTAGTAAACTATTTAAGAACTTTTTAAAAGCTATTTATTAATGCTTTTTGAGAGGGTGTTTTTAGATGAATATCATATTTATACTGAGTTAAGGATTGTATGTAATTAGTTTTGCTACAATAAGTGTATGGGACATTGGAAAAAATGTTGAATTTCCCCATGGGGATGAATAAAGTATCTATCTATCTATCTATCTACTAATGTGCGCCCTTCGGTTGACTCGAGAAAATATCACCTCTGCCTTCAAATTCATCTTCCCAAAGTGACTCACTCCGTAACGTTTCCGGGTTGAACTCCATCTGTAACTTCTCAGCGCTGCTCTGCGTTCTGTCACTGTCCTCCTGTAAATTCTGACTATCTTCTATACTATCCATAATCCCACCAACTTCCACATCATTGGAAATACAATAACTCACCGTTCCACTTCCTTTTTCACATCATTTTTAAAGCACAAAAATCCGGGTGTCTCAGAACAGATCTCCGCAGGGCACCACTGGCACAGGCATCCGGGGGTCTCAGAACAGATCTCTGCACGACAACACTGGCGCCAACATCCAAATAGAAAACGCACCATTCACAACTATTCTCCCGACCACATAAGAAGGCGTATTTAACCTACAGTAATTTTTTTCAAAAGTTCCAGTACAGCCTCTCTCTTAACCTCGATATGTCGTCGCACGTCGGCCCGTGGAACGCTCTCCTCGCAAGTATCCCCTCTTATTGGTGAATAATGAATTAAAGTCTTCATTCATTCACCTGTCCTTCTTCCCCCGAGCTCAGAGGCTTGTTTCATCTTCTATCCCCGACAGGTCCTATACTCATTCCAGTCATCATTTTCTTCATATACAACTTAATAAAATCGTTTATTTCTTCTACCAAATTGCATTCCTATGTACCTCCGGCATTGTATTCCATCTGCAATTTTTTTGCCATTCCCTAATCTGTGTGCCCTTCTTTAGACTTCCTATGACCGCAATGGGATATGACCCTCGTCTGTTTTTGTCCCACCCCTAAATCTGCCATAAAACCATCAACAACTTCATCGAAGTCATTGATATAGAATGCAAAAAATGTGGTCACAACTGCCGAGGTTACTAGAAATGAAACATGGGTTAGAACCATTTTATCATGTTCTTAGAAATACCTCGAATCTTCATCCCCAATAATAGTCTATAACATTGTCCCAAACACTGGTCACCTTCACTCACATTGCTCCTAAGTAGAACATATTCTGCTTAAAAGAAAGAGATAAAATATATTGCAAAACAGTCGCCCCCTCGGCCCGGTTTCTGGAACAAGGAACAACAATAAACATTGGTTGTGGTGGGTTGGTCAGGCCAGGATATTCAACACTATTTTTGCACGATTTTTAATCTATTGAATATACATGTATTTATTTGTATATGTATGTCCGTAATAATGTATTTATGCATATCAATATTTATGTATGTGTGTATTTATGTGCCATTAGGCTTTACAATTCTACCGCCAGGACTTAAGAACTTTTTAAAAGCTATTATTAATGCTTTTTGAGATAGTGATTTAGATACATATCAGATTTTTTTTACTGAGTTAAATATTGTATGTAATTAGTTTTGCTACAACAAGTGTATGGGACATTGGAAAAAAGTTGAATTTCCCCATGGGGATGAATAAAGTATCTATCTATCTATCTATCTATCTATCTATCTATCTATCATCTATTTGATCCTTGTTTGTTTGCTTATTTATCTATTTCTCTTCTATATTATGTATTGCATTGAAGCACTGCTGCTAAGGTAACAAATTTCACCACACATGCCTGTGATAATAAACCTGATTCTGATTCCGTAGTGACGAACTATCTGACGGATGTAAAGCAAGGACATGATACACCTTGGCCATTGCCGTGGCCGTCGGTCACCAGTGGGTGGCTCTCCCCTCTTCAGAATAATTCACCGGTGTATTAGAGAATTCTCGCTCTAGGTCAGCTCGTCGCCAGTCTCCGTCAGTCTCTTCCATTCTCCTCAGCTCAGGTAAGATGTTTATTGAAGGAAGGGACTGAACCATAGGGCAGTTACATTTATAGTGAAGAGGAACAGTGAAAGCAAGAGCGACGCGTGAGATCATGGCAGCTGTGTGTCGTACCATGTACCATCGAGGTGCACTGTCACCAAATACACCATCACACTCATGTTCCATTAATTCCATTTTAATCACCATATTCCAATATGCTTCGTTGGTTAAACCAGACCAAGATGTCAGCGGCCTACTAAACGCCGTATCGCGAAAGGATATTACTCACAACACGCAAAAGGAAGCGAGAAGAATATGACAGGAGAGCAGAAATAATTGCATTTTTCAGCAGCACTGAGTCGGTCTGATCAGAGGTCATATTAGAATAATCGTTTTCCATAGAGAAGGGACATACAATCCCAAACGGATGATCAGCATCTCCGTAGCAGTCGTGAGGAGCTCTCCACTTCAACAGAGGCTCAGTGAAGTGTCAAAATCTGATCACACGCGACGCGTGGGAACTGATTCATAGTTCTGTCCAGAAGTGGAATTGTATGCGCGGCAGGTTCAGTGTGAAAAACAACAAAGGAATTGCCCGGCTCTCGACAATCCGGATTACATTCCGTGTGAAAAACAACAAAGGAATTGCCCGGCTCTGGACAATCTGGATTACATTCAGTGTGAAAAACAACAAAGGAATTGCCCGGCTCTGGACAATCTGGATTACATTCCGCGCGAAAAGCAACAAAGGAATTGCCCGGCTCTGGACAATCTAGATTACATTCAGTGTGAAAAAGAACAAAGGAATTGCCCGGCTCTGGACAATCTGGATTACATTCCGTGTGAAAAACAACAAAGGAATTGCCCGGCTCTCGACAATCTGGATTACATTCCGTGTGAAAAACAACAAAGGAATTGCCCGGCTCTGGACAATCTGGATTACATTCCGTGTGAAAAACAACATAGGAATTGCCCGGCTCTGGACAATCTGGATTACATTCCGTGTGAAAAACAACAAAGGAATTGCCCGGCTCTGGACAATCTGGAATACATTCAGTGTGAAAAACAACAAAGGAATTGCCCGGCTCTGGACAATCTGGATTACATTCCGTGTGAAAAACAACAAAGGAATTGCTCGGCTCTGGACAATCCGGATTACATTCTGTGTGAAAAACAACAAAGGGATTGCCCGGCTCTGGACAATCTGGATTACATTCCGTGTGAAAAACATCAAAGGAATTGCCCGGCTCTGGACAATCTGGATTCCATTCCGCTGACACTGGGTGGCTACGACAGCTGCACTCAGGTGGCGAAGTCGACAAGTCGAACCCCATGTCAGCGTCCTGGAAGATGGAAACACTGCACTCTCGTCATTGGCTGGTCCGTACCGTGTCACACGGTGTCACTGGACAACTAGACCTGCTACATTTTAGTTCCTGTTATCAAGTATCAGAAGTCTTCAAGCAACATGCTATTGAAGTTATAAAGTTTATCTTTAATTTAAGTGGTCTAATCAAAACAAGTATTTATTGCGTGAATGAAGCGTGGAAGTGATTCCGGACAAAACAGAGCTAAATGCAGCACAGTGGGGAAATGTTAATGCTCTTTGTATCCCACGGGTTATTGAGGGACAGATCCCTATTAAACATGGTCTCCATCATCGAGTTTACAACCGTTATGAACAAGGAAGCGAGCGCCGATCAGTCTGGTCGGAGTGTGGATGAAGTAAAGGCGTTTTATCCTGTTTAGAATCCTCAAGTGCGGCATTTAGTCAAAAGCCTTCTGAAAATCTAAGTAAACAACATCCACTGGGTATCTTTTATGGAATCTGCCTTTTGATTTCCTCAAAGAATACCAACAGATTTACCTAGCTGCATTTCCCCTTTCGAAACCATGGTAAAATCCGGCCCATTTTATCCTGAGTCTCGACGTAGCAGGAATCTCATCATTAACAATGGAGCCCTACATCTTTCCAACCACTAAGGCCAGGCTATCCAGCCTATTATTTCCTGTCGTTTGCCCACCTCTCTCCTCAGAGTGGAGTGGATTGACATTGGCTACTTTCTACTTCTGCGGACTATTCCAAAATCCAATGATTTTTCAAACTTCACCACTAATGCGGTTCTCAGCCAGGTGTTTCAGAAAACGCAGGTCGTTGTCAGAACCACAGCCAACCCCCGCCCCCCCCCCCCTCCCGGTGCAATACTTTGCATCTGGCAGCAGATGGCGACAAACGGATCAAACGTGAATGTGACAGTCAGAACATCCTGGTCACCTCCATCTGGTCCAGCTGATGTAGTGATTCTAAATTCACATATTTCAGCCTCTCAGCACCTTCTCCTTCGTAATAGCAATTACACTCTCTTCTCTCAATGACATCCGCAAACTGCTGTTGTCTTTCACCGTGCAGAATGATGGAAAATATTGAGTTCGTCGTTATTTCAAAGGGGAAGAGAGATTATATTAATCATTGTATTAATGGCCGTGTGGATGAAGTCCAGACATTAAATAGACAGTGCTTTATTAGTGTGTGGGTTGAGGGAGGACCGAAAACCATGATACTGGGTACAGTGTTAAGGGGTGTGTGGAAGTACATTCGGGAATTATATTAGGTGAGAGACACAAGAGAAAATGGATAAAGGGAAGTTTGGAATTCTGTCGGTTCGGGTATCAATTCATGTCTGCTGTGAGGAAGTGACATGATGCAGGAAGAGATATTAATGTGTGTACGGGAGCGAAGAGAGAGTGCGAATCGACGGCGAAATTAATCATTTTTTTTCGAATGGAGGGCTAGGTGTGACAATACTCATTGGCAGTTAATGGGTGCACGGAGGGAGAGGATGTTTTGTGACGGGAGATATTAATCAGAGTATTGGGGAAATTTAGACTGGGTTTGTAACACTAGTGTAGCAATCATTGTGTAGAGCAAGAGGATGTTAGGGGACGGGAGATATTAACCGGAGTGTGGAGGAAGGCGAGAATAGGTTTGTAATAACAATGTAGTAATCATTGTGCAAAGGGAGGAGTGGTTGGTATTTGAGTAGGGATGTTAGCGGTTGAATGGATGATTACATGACGTGGAATGAACTGGTGTGTGATGAGAGGGGAGACTCACTGCTGATCATCAGTAGGTCAGGCAACATCTATGGCAATGAATAAACAGTCTACGTGTTGTATCATAGCCCTTCAGCAGGGCTGGAAAAGTAAGCAGAAGTTCCCAGGATATTCAGGTTTGCAGAACAGGAGAAGAGGTGAGAGGCCAGAGTGGAGATATGAGGAAGAGGGAAGGAATTCGTATAAAATATCGGATGTTAGAGGAGTCGGTGTTGATGCTATTAGATTAGATGTTACTTACACAGATTATGAGGTGTAACTTATCCAAACTAAAAGTGGTCTCATTATGGCACAAGATAAGGCCATGGGCAAACACGTCGCAAACGGAGTCGGCAGATGGACTGAAATATTTGTCCTCTAAGAATTCTCGCTTTTTTTCTGCATAGAGCTGAGGCGCCCGATCGATTGGTAACAATTATTAATTGTTAATGATTAACAGTTTGCTTGCGGTCAGTACCTTCGTAAGCCTGGAAGTTCTTTTATTTTAACTCTCTTCACTGCATGCCATTTCTTCGCCTTTGATATTTTGTGATTTCGCATCAATCCTCATCCCAATTGGGATTTTTCATCAATGACATCGAGTTTATTTCCACTCCAGCTGTTGGAAAACACGTCAGCCTTCTGTAGTATCGAATATTCAGTGTGCTGGAGCGAGTATAAATGAATGACCGTGGAGATTCATCAGCTCAGCTTTTTCAGCGAGATCGCGGACTGGTGGAAGACAGGTTGAATCTCACTCAGCATTTTTGAAACACTTAACGGTTTTACAAAGATACTTTACATGATTATTTCCGTTATTTGTGTTCCTGGTAAGAGTAAAGGCGAACGAACAGTTCTGAGTGTGCGGTCTGTGGGCTCGTTTAGTTTAGTTGTTGACAGCGTTGTAAAACGGGTGTCTCAGTGAGTGCAGAGCAGACATTGTGACAAAACCTGGTGTTGGTTCAGAAGTTCACTTTCATTTTAATCCGTGGCCCCGGCTAAAAATAAACCGGCAGTTGAAACAGACGTAGATTGGAAGATGGGAGGCATGGATACATTTTGTGGATTCATGGCAAGCACTTTTGCTTTATCAATGCATCTCGCTTCTCGAATTAAACTCCAGGAATGCAGCCTGTTCCGCATCCTTACGGGCTTCTTGGTGTTATTCCGTATTCAAATACAAGGTTATTCTGCTGTCTTTGTGAAAAATTAATGCAAGTTTGAAGGGAATGCGGGAAGCAATCGCCGGCGAGTTTCTGGGGAGGAATGGTAGACATCACTTGTGTATTAGAATCCGAACCACTGGGAATTTCGAAATTCAGATAAGGGTCGTTGTGCGTTTTAGTGTTTGCCTCCACGCCCTATTTTGTGAAGTGAAGAGGGCGTTCAGAGCCAACCCAGCCGTGCCCGCTGGAGGTCAGACCTTCACGCAACACTCTGGAACAATAAACATCGAAGCATTTAGAATAATGCCGCAGTTCCTTGCAGCAAACCCGAGGGAGGGGAGGCAGATATTTGGAAGCAATTACATTATACTTTCTTAAGAAATTGGATGGTTTATGCATTCTCTGCTAAGCGTCAGTTAGGCGCTTCAGATCCCTCCAGACTAAGACTAATAGGCACTGGAGAAGTTTTATCCCTACTGCGGTCACTTTGCTGAACAGTTAACTGCCGGTTAACTGTCGGCTAACTATTACTTGGATTGCACTACCTGTATGTATAATCTATATTTTAATTTATATTTATCATTATTATTGTTATGAGCAGAGAGACAACATCTGCCGGAAGTAAATTCCTTGTATGTGCATAGATACTTGGCGATTAAATCTGATTCTGATTCTGGTTCTCGTGTGAAATACTTGAAACTTCGGTGGGTCAGTCCGTATATTTAAAAACGAAAATGAGAATTTTCTCATCGGATTCCTTGATGTAGTCTGCTGGATAGGCGCACAAGAATAGCAGCAGAGTTTTAAAGAAGAGCGCCAAGCGGGACTTCTGGTGGCTTTTGAGAAACGGGGGAGTCGCAGAAGAGACTAAGGCATGAAATTGGGGGAAATAAATTTGATTCGAACTCTAAACTTTATAAATTGACGAAGCAGAGAGAGTGTTGCTCCATGAACACCTGTCCAGCTGAACACATCAGAAGCTTTCTCAGATATGTTACCTACAAAAATGGACAACTGCTTCTGTCATTTTCACAAATCCGCTGAGCAACATGGTGCTTCCTTGGTCTAATATACTTTCTAAACCGGGTCCCAGACAGCACTTGTTTTGTAGTGGAGGCCAAACATTTTAATTCCGATTGCTTTTCCCGTTCCGACATGTCGGTCGGTGCCCTTTTCCTGTACCAAGATGAGGAGCCAGAACTTATATACAGTCTGTGTAGCATCCAAACTAATGACGTTAATATAGATTTCGACTTTCGTTTAAGAAAAAAATAAGAAACCTGCTTCTCCCCTCTTCTTCTATTCCCCACACTTTACCGCTTCTCACCTACTTATCATTTCCCCCGGGACACCTCCCTCCGATATCTATCCTATGGCCGTTATTCCTGTCCTATCAGAATTCTTCATCACCAGACCGTTATCTTTCCGACTAACCTGGCTTCATCTGTCGCCTTCTAGTTATTTTACCCTCCATTCACCTTTCATAACCCCAGCGTCTTTCCCCTTCCCTTCCAGTCCATAACTTCGATCTTTTATTCATATGTATAAATAGGTGTTGTAGACGAGCTAGCTGCCTGCAACATTTTGTGTGTGTTCTTTTACTGACAGCTGATTAGTTCATCAAAACCAGTCTCCTGCCTACTCACAGTAGCAGCTAGCTCCATTATCCATCTCTATCTTCAATAAACAAAATGAGTTGGCTTCCAAAGTCCTCTTTGAAAACACATTCCACAGGTCCAACACTTCATTTCTCAAGAATCTTCATCCTATCTGAGATCTAAAAGACGAGGTTTCAGTCCGAGGCTGTTCTGGCAAATCGGTCGTTCTCCTTTCAGTATCCGGCGGGTTTCAATAAAATCCGTCTTCATTATTCTTGCAGTCCAATCCCGGCCTGATTTTCCAATCTTCCCGCAGATCCAAGTCCCCATTATCACTGTAACATTTAATGAGTATTACAATTAGGTTTATCATTGCTGACATATGTACGTCGTCAAAATTGTTTCTTTGCGGCAATAGTGCAGTGTAAGGTTACCCAAGTTCCCAAAAACAAATAAATAGTTGAAAAAATAAACACGTAAGTGTTGCGCATGAGTCCATTGTCCATTCAGAAGTCTGAGTGAAACGGTTCTTGGAACGCCGATTGTCGATCTCTACCTCCCATCCGATGGCGGTAACGAGACGAGAGCATGTCCTGCATGGTGAGAATACTTATTGATGGATGCTGCCTACATCAGACGGTCTCTTGAAGATAACTTTGATGGCGGAGAATATTGTGCGAATGATGAAACATTGTAAACACTCTATAAGTACGTGCGATCCTGTCATTTACAGAATATCAGGATGTGCCCGTGATGAACCCGGCTCAACAGGCTCGGAGCAGTCTCGATGGGCCGATTGGCCTACTTCTGCTCCTATATCTTATGGTCTAACATTTTCTAAATACACGTGATCCTCTCATTCACAGACATCATGCCAGGTTGTAGCCGTGCTGAAACAGGGTAAACTCTCTGTAAATAATTGCGATGCTGTCATTTAAACATGTCATATCAGTTTGATCCGTGCTGAAACAGGTGAAACAGTCTATAAATACTTGCGATCCTATCATTTACAGAATATCAGTGTGTGACGAGATCCGTGAGAACACACTCCGCCATACATCTGTGAATATTTGCAAGAACCTTTAGTGACGGAACAAATCTGCTTCGGCTGCTAATGAAGTAGGGACGTGGAGTTGCTGGCGTACCTTCCTCGAGAGCGCATCATCATTTTGCTGGGCCCAGAAAAATCATTTGAGATGCTCACGCCCAGCAACTTAAAGTTGCTCACTCTTTCCACAACAGACGATTCTACGAGAAATGGTGTATTCCCTCCCGTTTCCCGAATCAAGAATGAATTCCTTCATCCTGCTGACCTTGTTAGCGAAGCTACCGGTGTGACAGCATTCGCCCTGCAGACCGTGATTCGGCTGGGGAACAATAAGTGGGATTCCGGGGGGTGGGGTGACGGATCGTTCAGCTCTAAGGGCCTGTTCTGCGCCACATCTCTAACTAATTGAAAGTAAAATCTCCTGCCTTCTTCCAGTAACTATTGACACCCTTACAAGTCAAGATTTTTAAGCAAAATCCGCTTTAACTAAACTCAATGATTTGGCATCAACATTTCATGTGGCAATGGATGCCACATATTCTGCACTGCTCTACTAAAGAACTGTAATGGTATTCCGAGGCTGGAGAAGAGGGGATCTGATAGGATAGAATACAAGACGGTGACATACGGGAAGGGGGAGGAGTAACATAGGGAGTTGATGGACAGGTAAGGGGATGAGGTAAGAGAGGGAAACCGGAATGGGGGTGGCATGGTGGGCGGGTAAAATAATGGAAGTTTGATAAATCGATGATCTTGCCATCCTTTTGGAGTCTATCCAGACGGAATATATCATTACTCCTCCAAACTGTGTGGCCTCACCACAGCAGCAGAAGTGGCAACGGACTAACAAATTCTTCTTTATATATTCTGTTTGCAAGATCTATAACCGGGGCAATTTCCAGAGTGAAACAGAGCAGCACAATGACAGGACAGCTTTGGTCCATCTTGATAAACCCATGGGTTTTAGGAATGCACAGGCTCAACAATAACAAACATGAAAGCGAGAGATCCGCCTTAGAGTGTTTCAAAACAGCATTCACTGACTTCTCGAATCGTCATTCCTTCGTCTTTGAGATTTCGCAATTTCTTGTCAATTCATCACAATTGGGATTTTACTCGCATTACGTCATGTTTATTTTTACCCCAGCTGTTGTAAGACACGTCAGCCTTGTGTGGTATTGAATATTCAACGTGCTGGAGCGAGTATAAGTGAATGACCGTGGAGATTCATCAGCTCAGAGTTTCCTCAGCGAGATCGCGGGCTGGTGGATGACAGGCTGAATCTCTCACAGCATGCTTCAAACATTGTACAGTGTGAGAAAGATATATTACATGATCATTGCCGTTATTGGCGTTCCAGGTAAGAACAGCGACGATCTTAGGTTTGTAGTTCTGTGCGTTCAGTTGCTGAAATGCCGGTGTATCAGTGAATGCGGTGCAGACATTGTGACAAAACTCTGCGTTTGTTCAGTAGTTCCCTTTCGGTTTAATCCATCGCCTCAGCTGAAAATAAATCGGCGGCTGAAACAGAGGTAGGGAGGAAGATCGATGAGATAGACTTATTTTGTGGATTCATTGTGTTCGGTCGGAAGTTCTCTTGCAGTTTACAGAGTCAACCGGCAGTTGAAAGAAATGAACAATCGAGAATCGGAAAGATGGGTTCATGTTGTGGATTCATGACAGACAGTTTTAATATCATTGCAAAGCCGCTGTCACAGTGAACTCCGATAATCCAGCGCGCTCGTCAACTTTTCCCTGCTGCTTTCTTTTATTACGTATCAATAGCGAAACATGTTTCCATGGTATTCTGCTGTATTCCAAGAAACTACTGCAAATTGAAAGGGGACACGGTAAACGAATCGCCTTTGAGATTCAGGGCAGCGTGGTAGACATCACGTAACATGTACTCCGAACGATTATAAAGTCAAACCGGACTCTGTGTGCGTTTTATAGTAGCAGGTCTTGTGTCCAGGGCCTACTATCCCTGGTGAAACGGGAGTTAAGAGCCAATCCAGCGGTGTCAGTTGGGGGTCAGATGGGGTAAGGTTCCTTCGATACACCGGTTTGAAACAATAAGCTGCTGTAATTTGGAGCAACCCCGAAAGAGGCAGATGTTTTGAAGTAGTGACTTTGATGTATTAAGCACTCTCGTGCAAAATACTTAAAAGAAAGTTCGGCAAGTCATTCAGAATCCTTAAGAAGTAAATTTTGAATATTCTGATCGGATTCGTTGACAAAACCCGGCCAAAGGTAGTTACTGAATTTAAAAGACGTGACCCAAGCGTGGACCTGTTGGCGGGTGACAAATCAGGAGTCTAGGAGGACGCAGTGAAAATCATTTCCCTTTGAACTTTGTAAATGGACAACTTCGCTGTAGCGTGAAATTTGCCAGAACATCGGTGGCAGGAACGCGGTAATCACCACAGCTAAGGAATTTGCCGAGGTCCAAACCCTGACGGAGGAAACTTACATTGCTTTCTCTAAAGCAAGGAGGCATGGGATCCAAGGGGACATTGCTTTGTGGATCCAGAACTGCCTTGCCCACAGAAGACAAAGAGTGGTTGTAGACGGGTCGTATTTTGCGTTAAGGTTGCTGACTAGTGGTGTGCCTCGGGAATCGGTTCCAGGACCTCTACTCTTTGTGATTTTTATAAATGACCTGGATGAGGATGTCGAGGGAAGAGTTTGAAAATTTGCTAATGACACAACGGTTGGGGGCGTTGTGGATAGTGTGGAGGGCTGTCAGGGGTTACAGCAGGACATTAATAGGATGAAATACTGGGCTGAAAAGTGGTAGATGGAGTTCAACCTAGATAAGTGTTATGTGGTTTTTATTGGTAGATCAAATATGAAGGCAAAATATAGCATTAATGGCAAGACTCGGTAGTGTGGAGGATAAGGGAGATCTTGGGGTCCAAGTCCATTGGACACTCAAAGTTGCTGCGCAGGTTGACACTGCTGTTAAGACGGCGTACGGTGTATTGGCCTTCATCAATCGTGGAATTGTGTTTAAGAGCCAAGAGGTAATGTTGCAGCTATATGGGAACCTGGTCAGGTCCCACTTGGAGTACTGTGCTCAATTCTAGTCGCCTCACTACAGGAAGAACGTGGAACCACAGGAAGGGTATAGAGGAGATTTAAAAAGATGTTGCCTGGATTGGGGAGAATGCCTTATGAGAATAGGTTGAGTAACTCGGCCTTTTCGCCTTGTAGCGATGGAGGATGAGGGATGACCTGATAGAGGTGTATAAGATGATGAGAAGCATTGATCTGTGGATAGTCAGAAGTTTATCTTCAAATGCTAAAATGGCTAGCACGAAAGGGCACAGTTTTAAGGTGCTTAGAAGCAGGTACAGAGGAGATGTCAGGGGTAAGTCTTTTATGCAGAGAGTAGTGAGTGCGTGGAATAGGCTGCAGGCAGCGGTGGTGGAAACGGAAATGATAGGGTCTTTTAAGAGACTCTTGGATGGGTACATGCAGCTCAGAAAAATAGCTATGGGTAAGTCCAAGTAGTTCTAAGGTAAGGGCGTGTTCGGAACAACTTTGTGGGCCGAAGGGGCTGTATTGTGCTGTAGATTTTCTATCTTTCTATGTTTCCAAGCGCCCTTGGGGATCCTTTCACAATGCCTCCTTCCCAAACTCTGTTCTTCTCCCAGTACAGAATACCGCACCGTTTCACCCCGCGTGCATTCGTGTGAAGAATTTGTGAAATCGCCTTTACAACTTTTACACCTTCCGAAATGAGTTGCCTGAAAAGATTGATTGTTCTCATTTTCCAAATTATCTATACTCATGGAGCGGCGAGACAGTAACTCACTCATTCTTTTTTTCTGTTCCCCCAGTGAAATTAGTGGCGATTGTGATCCTCTCCCGGGGCAAGTGCGGCCTCTCCACCTGCACCACGCGCTACCTGGTAGCCATGGCAACGGCGGATCTACTAACCATTATCTTTCGTGTGATATTGTGGCGGATCAGTTATTATTACTTCCCCGGTACATTCCTGGACATTACCCCCGTGTGCAGTGTGATCTCTGCCGTGGCAACGGCAGCCACAGACTGTTCTGTCTGGTTCACCGTCAGCTTTACGTTTGATCGGTTTGTCGCCATCTGTTGTCAGAAATGGAGAGCAAAGTATTGCAGCGGGAAAACTGCGGCTGTGGTTTTGTCAACAGCCGGATTTCTGTTCTGTTTACATAATGTGCCCCACTTGTTTATCTATCATCCTGCGAAACTGATTGACAATATTCCTTGGGACTGTATTCCGAAGCCAGACGCCTATACAGATCTAGGGTGGGTGGGATATAGATGGTTATCTACCGTTCTAACGCCCTTACTCCCGTTCGTGTTAATACTACTGCTCAACGCTCTGACAGTCAGACACATTTTAGTGACTAGTCGCGTCCGTAAGGGGCTGAGGGGTCAGAACAAGACGGAGAACCGCAGTGACCCGGAGATGGAGAGCAGGAGGAGGTCTGTGATCTTACTTCTCACCATCTCCGGAAGCTTCATCATCCTGTGGTCGGTGAATGTTGCCGAATTCCTTTATTATATCATCGCCGGATTGGATCAAAATGACTACAACGTTTCGGAATACATACTTCTACACTCCGGGGAGATGCTGATGATATTAAGTTGCTGCACAAACACGTTTATTTACGGGGTAACTCAGTCCAAGTCCAGAGAGCAGTTCATCAGCGCAGCGAAATATCCGCTCCTGTCAATTAATCACCTAATTAATAAATAAACAATCTATCTAAGTTTTTTCTCATAGGCGGTCGCAGGGTTTTACATTTTAAGATTACAGACTGACGGTCATCGGAAAACCAGGCAGCAGCGAGAATACAACTAGTTCAGAGACACAATGCCGGAACTGAGACTTCGGCAACGGCAGCCGCGACATCCACCTCCAAACAATTGTTAAACTCATCCGGCCATTTAGTTATTTTCATAATGTCCCGGTTCTCGTCACCGCTGTGCCACTTTCGATAGTACATCCCGCACTCCAGCGTAAGTGTTCATCGGCTCAGAGCCGTTGCTTCTCGGTGAGTGAGAGGGAACAGAGCATCTGTCGGAAACTCCGCCGTCACGATGAGATCGGGCTGATTTCGCATTGAGCGTCCTGCAGTTCAGGTCGGGTCTGGTCGATGGTCGCAGTGACATACAGCGCCGCAAAGAGATTTAGCGGATTACATCCAGTATTGTCACGTCGGTCAAAACACTATGAGCAGACAACGTCCACCTGTATGTGGATCCAATCTTCAACTGTCAAGTTTACTTGTGTCCAGTGAGTTGGTATCAATGTTGTGATTTGTTCAACTGCACAGGGAATTGGTTGACAAAGTCTAATTATTATCTGCAGAACGTCTGTTTCTAAAACTGTCTTGCTTGACATTGTGAGGAACGCGTCTATCTTCCTCATCTTCCTAGGTGTTAATCAGGACATAACGAATCGGCAGAACGTCTGTTTCTAAAACTGTCTTGATTAACATTGTGAGGAACGCGTCTATCTTCCTCATCTTCCTAGGTGTTAATCAGGACATAACGAAGAATTTTAATGAACGCAACACAATGGAAGCTGTCGATGTGCACTTTAGTGCCGTTTTGGGCGAAGGCTCAATGGTTAATTTATACTGTGAAATCGCATGGGTTAGCACCACTAAACAACAGGATATAGGAACAGAACTGGTCCTTTCGTTCAATCGTGTTCTCCCTGCTCTTCCTCTCCCTGCTCTGTCCCTCAACCCCAATCTCCTTCCATCTCCCAGAATCGTTTAACCTTTTCCTTCTCTACACCCAATGACTTCGTATCACCATCTCCCATGGCATCAAATGCAAGTGCTCCTGAAATTAATGCACACATTGCATTTGCCTACGTCACTACCGAGCTGACCTCCAGCCTAGCCCTCAGGGAATCCAGAACAGGACTCATATGCCCATTAACGTCTCTTATTTCCGAATTTTCTCCCCATTCAGACACCTTTGAACACATTAATCGTTTGTTCCAAAGTTCACACACCACACCTCCATACGTTGTATTCCACCGCCACTTTGCCCACGTTGTCGAACGGACCCATTCCCGGCGACATTACTTATCTCTGTAGGCATAGCCTGTCTATCTGAATCCCATCCATAAACTGACTCTCCAGTGTTGTAAAACGCATCTCCAAGTAGTCCCCTGGCTTGTCTCTGATTTCCTTGTATAAAGACAGAAATTTAGCTTTTTCTGACCTTTCGATACAGTACATTTTCATAAGAAGGGTACAAAGATCTCTGTCAAGTTTACAACAAACCCTGCTCCTGCTTCCCATAATATCCTGGGATGAAGATGGCCGGGATCAGAGAACTCCAACGCTTCATCCATTCCACTGTTGATGTGCTTCAGATAGCACAGTCCACTCCAGTGAACTCACAAACTATGTCTGTCTCACTAGTAGAAATAGATGAAATGTATTCATTTAATACTTCAATCATTTCCTGTAATTATACACATAGATCACCGTTAAGGCTAACGATGTCTATTCCACATCCATGCTCCACACCAAGGCTCGAAATTACTATTTACCCAAATAAACAATGTACGCATATAAAGTTGTGTGCAAAAGTCATCGGCATATGCATGTGGCTCGGGTGCCTGAGACCTTGCATAGTCCTGTATTTGTTAACGTGGAGAAGAGAGCGAGATTATAAATATTCCTTTCTCGTCATTCCCTCTGCCTTTCCGGTCCTGTTGAAGGATCTCGGCCCGAAACGTCGACTGCGTATTTCCATCCACAGATGATATCTGACCTGCTGAGCTCCCCCTGCACATTGGCGTGTATCTCTAGAATTCTAGCGTCTGAAGTATCTCTTGCGTCTTTGTAAATCTGTCTGTATTAAAGCACGTTGGGAACGGGCAAGGTGAGGTGCCCCGGGAGGGAGGGGTGTAGGACAGGTGGCAGGATATTAATGCCAGGAGGAGGAGGGAGTGGCTACGCGGTGCTGACATACCTAGCGCTGATACACTAGGCAAGGACATTTGATTACAAACAATTTGCTTATTGATCAATGCAAAATGTCTGCCCGGTTTTTGCTGCTCCATCCCCTCTCCTTTCCCTTTTCCCAATCTCCAAAAACCAGGTCCAATAATCTTGCACAATTCCCAGCGGATTAAGGAATTGAGCAGAAAGTAAGATATAGTCTTACTTTATATACGATCCAGCCCAAGAACTTAAGGCACAAACTAACGGAGATGGGAGTAGACTCTCACATGGTGGATTGGATAGTGGACTACTTGACAGATAGACCTCAGTATGTGCGGTTGGGAGACTGTAGGTCTGACACGGTGGTCAGCAGCACAAGAGCGCCGCAGGGGACCGTGCTCTCTCCGGTCCTGTTCACCCTGTACACATCAGACTTCCAATATAACTCGGAGTCCTGCCATGTGCAGATGTTCTCTGATGACACGGCCATAGTGGGGTGTGTCAGGAATGGACAGGAGGAAGAGTATAGGAAACTGATACAGGACTTTGTGATATGGTGCAACTCAAACTACCTGCGTCTCAATATCACCAAGACCAAGGAGATGGTGGTGGACTTTAGGAGATCTCGGCCTCATATGGAGCCAGTGATCATCAATGGAGAATGTGTGGAGCAGGTTAAGACCTACAAGTATCTGGGAGTACAGTTAGACGAGAAGCTAGACTGGACTGCCAACACAGATGCCTTGTGCAGGAAGGCACAGAGTCGACTGTACTTCCTTAGAAGGTTGGCGTCATTCAATGTCTGTAGTGAGATGCTGAAGATGTTCTATAGGTCAGTTGTGGAGAGCGCCCTCTTCTTTGTGGTGGCGTGTTGGGGAGGCAGCATTAAGAAGAGGGACGCCTCACGTCTTAATAAGCTGGTAAGGAAGGCGGGTTCTGTCGTGGCCAAAGTACTGGAGAGTATAACATCGGTAGCAGAGCGAAGGGCGCTGAGTAGGCTACGGTCAATTATGGAATACCCTGAACATCCTCTACATAGCACCATCCAGAGACAGAGAAGCAGTTTCAGCGACAGGTTGCTATCGATGCAATGCTCCTCAGACAGGATGAAGAGATCAATACTCCCCAATGCCATTCGGTTTTACAATTCAACCGCCAGGAGTAAGATATGTTAAAGTGCCGGGGTTAGGACTCAATGTATTTAAGTAAACTACTTAAGAATTTTTAAAAAGCTATTATTAATGATTTTTGAGAGAGTGATTTAGATGCATATCATATTTGTACTGAGTTAAGTATTGGATGTAATTAGTTTTGCTACAATAAGTGTATGGGACATTGGAAAAAAATGTTGAATTTCCCCATGGGGATGAATAAAGTATCTATCTATCTGTCTATCTATCTATCTATCTATCTATCTATCTATCTATCTATCTATCTATCTATCTATCTATCTATCTATCTATCTATCTATCTATCTATCTATCTATCTATCTATCTATCTATCTATCTATCTATCTATCTATCTATCTAGTAATTGTGAGACAATAATTATGTGACTTCCTGCATCAAAATGCTTTGTACATATATAATATTATTTCCGTGTTTCTAAATTCCAACCACGTTGTAACAACAACCGAGCAGTTACTTGGAAGAAGTGAGAGAAGTGACACATTTAATTACCGATATTATGGATTAGTGCAGGGGTGTCAAACTCATTTTCGGTCACGGGCCGGATTGAGCAAAATGCAGCTTCATGCGGGCCGGATCAGTCGGACGCGTGCGAACGCAGCTTTCGTTGCCTCCGTTTTTTCAGCCTGCTCTCATGTGTCTCAGTCTCTGCTATAACTACAAAGTGTTTCACTTTACAAATTCCGTTTCTTATGAAGAAGACTGCCGAATAAACACTAAAAACCCTGAAAACCTGGTACCTGAATAAACTCAGCATTAGCCATATCATACGCCATAGGCGCTTCGATTACTGGGGCCAGCTTTAATAGTAATTAGATATTATCTCGCGGGCCAAAGATGATTCTTGAGTCTGACATATATAGATTAGTGGGAGGCGGAACATGGCCTGGATATTACCTCAGACATATCAGACAATTAGCAACATTACTTTGGTCGTTTCCTACGAGTTCTATCCCACTCTTGTGGATCGAGTACAACTGGTACGTGTCGCAGACCAAGCAGGCAGAAACACAGCGTGTTAGTTGCTTCAGTCCTAAGCATTAGAGTGAAACAGAAAAGAAAGTTATCTGTCATCACGTCTTACATTTAACACTGTACCTGTCCTTCGCTTTAGTTAAACCTCTTTTAATGACATGCTTAACAGAACAGAACTCGTACAATCATTTCATAATTGTGCACACTTTTGTGGAAAACTCCAGTGACAACACTGCTTCAAGGAAACAATGTCATTCACTTACTGGTTTCTAAAATAATGTAAACGCAGGCAAGCAGCAAGGGGAACATCCTTTGCATTCTCTACAGTACTATCGAATTATTATTATTATTATTATTATTATTATTATTATTATTATTATTATTATTATTATTATTAGTAGTAGTAGTAGTAGTAGTAGTAGTAGTAATAGTAGTAGTAGTAGCAGTGGTGGCAGTACTGAGTATATCTTTACTTTTTCTCAGCTCAAGCTGATAAAAGCTGAGTACGGGCATGGCCAAGCTCACTCATTTCTGAAATGCTATGAACTTTCGGACTGTTCCAGCGGTGTTCATTATTGTGGCTTTTAGGAGATTGACAGAAATATGATAGTGTCGGCCGAACTGTTTAATGCGACAGTGTTGTGATATTGCGATGAAACTAGATTTAGACATTAATACTGGGGCAATGTGTTCCCTGTTCATGTAGCATAATTTTCTCGTTTATCAGCATATCTATGGTGTTTTTCACTTATTGATTTATGGATGTCGTGTAGGTTTGCAATGACTATAAGCTGTTACTTCTTTATGTTCGAATACTACATCCGGATGGACATCGCGTATTGGTCTTTCTGTAATAATGGACTGACCGTAATGTAATTGTAGGACTCCGATTTTAAAACTGGATCAGGATTCCATTGATAGCAACGTACGCTTCCTTTTCTGAGTCTGCATTTTAAAACAAGAATAAGGTGAATGATGCTTGCCGCGTGATCCTGCTCGTGTAAGTAGTCAGATTAAGTTAAATTGCTGCAAGATCCTGTAATCTGCTCGATTGTCTCTGGTGTCGCTTGTCAGTTTCTCTATTTGTTATCTTGAATTTGTTGATTTTTTTCTGCATTTTATGTTGGCTTTGTGTTAACCACATTGCACTGTATTGCCACAAGAGGTCTCCAACTCTGAGCCACGCTTCCGACATTTCCTTGGCGACATCGACTCTGCACAGATGGTGGGCGTTGTCTTCCCTGGAGGGTCCTGCTCTTCTGTTGGTTAACTCTTCCTTCTGCAGTGATGATTTTATCATTTCTGTTAGCTGCGCTTTCATTTAAGTTTAGCCGTGTGGTCTATATATCACAATTCTATAAGCTCGGGTCGATTGTGAAATCCTCTTCTTGTTGATGCAAATGGATCATTCGATGTTTTGGCGTCATTTGCGACATGGCGACATTTGCGGACTGAACATAGCACTTCTTCGGATTGTGCCAAACGTGCATTGCAACGACATATATCACCATATGATGTGTGTGTGTTTTTGTTTTTGTTGACACTTGAAGCTAATCTGTAAACTGGAATGAGTGCAGAAGAGATTTTAAAAAACGGTGCCGAGGCTCGGGCGACAGAGAAATAGATAGAGTTTGAGCAAGTTTGAGAGTCTATTTCTGTTTTGCATTCCAGATTTGAGTTGCACCACCAACCAGATAATATATTGAAATCGGAAATCGAAAGGACGAAAAGAACCGGAGGTGTGGGGTCGGATTATTGGAGACAGTACTTTCTTAGTTATACATTAAGAAAGTGGCCTGACTTTAAGGAACGGATCTGAACGATTCAGGATTGTGGGTGCAGGATCCAGGAGGATGTGTTGTGCAGTTAATAAAATAATATCAACGCAGTTATAATGGATAAAATATATGATAAAGCGATGCATGCCAGGTGCTCTGGAATCTCTTCCCTCGCTTCCCTGAGTAGCCTGGGGTACGTCTCGTCTGGTCCCTGTGACTTATCCAACTTGATACTTTTCAAAAGCTCCATGACATCCTGTTTCTTAATATCTATAGGTTCAAGACTTTCAGTCCGCTGTAAGTCATCCCTACAATCGAAAAGGTCCTTTCCCGTAGTGAATGCTGAATCAAGGTATTCATTAAATACCTCTGCTATCTCCTCCGGTTCTATACACACTTCTGCAGTGTCACACTTGATTGGTCATATTCTCCGGCATCTTATCCTCTTTCTCTTCACATAGTTATAGAATGCCTTGGAAATCTCCTTAAACCGGTCTGCCAAGGCCTTCTCATGTCCTCTTCTGACTCTCCTAATTTCCTTCTTAACCTCCTTCCTGCTAGTTCTTCGAGATATTTTTCGCAACATTTCTTATGTTGATCCCAGATGTATGGATGGGCCAAGGACATAGGGTAACAGAGGAAATGAAACAGATTGACATTAGGAAGGAAACGGTGATGAGTAGACTGATGGGACTGAAGGCTGACAAATCCCGAGGTCCAGATGGTCTGCATCCTAGGGTACTAAAAGAGGTGGCCCTGGAAATTGCGGATGTTTTGGTAATCATTTTCCAATGTTCCTTAGATTCAGGATCAGTTCCTGAGGACTGGAGAATGGCTAATGTTATCCCACTTTTTAGGAAAGGAGGGAGGGAGAAAACAGTGAACTATCAACCTGTCAGCCTAACATCAGTAGTGGGGAAGATGCTAGAGTCCATTATTAAAGATGAAATAGTGGCATATCCAGATAGCAGTGATAGGATTGGGACGAGCCAGCATGGATTTACCAAGGGCAAATCATGCATGACTAATCTATTGGAGTTTTTGAGGATGTAACCAGGAAGTTGGACAAGGGAGAAACAGTGGATGTCGTGTACCTCGATTTTCAGAAGGCATTTGATAAGGTCCCACATAGGAGATTGGTGGGTAAAATCAAAGCTCAGGCTTTGGGGGGAAGACATTGACATGGATAAAAAAAAACTGGTTGGCGGATAGAAAGGAAAGGGTAGCGGTGAATGGCTGTTTCTCGGAATGGCAGGTGGTGACTAGTGGGGTGCCACAGGGCTCGGTATTGGGACCACAACCGTTTACGATTTACGTCAACGATTTAGATGAAGGCATGGAGAATAACATCAGCAAGTTTGCTGATGATACTAAGCTGGGTGGCAGTGTGACATGTGATGAGGATGTTAGGAGAATTCAGGGCGAATTGGATAGGCTGGGTGAGTGGGCAGATACTTGGCAGATGACGTTTAATGTGAATAAGTGTGAGGTTATCCACTTTGGGAGTAAGAACAGGAAGGCAGATTATTATCTGAACGGTGTAAAGTTAGGTAAGGGAGAAATACAAAGAGATATAGGAGTCCTTGTTCATCAGGACTACTTGACAGATAGACCTCAGTATGTGCGGTTGGGAGACTGTAGGTCTGACACGGTGGTCAGCAGCACAGGAGCGCCGCAGGGAACCGTACTCTCTCCGTTCCTGTTCACCCTGTACACATCAGACTTCCAATATAACTCGGAGTCCTGCCATGTGCAGAAGTTCGCTGATGACACGGCCATAGTGGGGTGTGTCAGGAATGGGCAGGAGGAGGAGTATAGGAAACTGATACAGGACTTTGTGATATGGTGCAACTCAAACTACCTGCGTCTCAATATCACCAAGACCAAGGAGATGGCGGTGGACTTTAGGAGATCTAGGCCTCATATGGAGCCAGTGATCATTAATGGAGAATGTGTGGAGCAGGTTAAGACCTACAAGTATCTGGGAGTACAGTTAGACGAGAAGCTAGACTGGACTGCCAACACAGATGCCTTGTGCAGGAAGGCACAGAGTCGACTGTACTTCCTTAGAAGGTTGGTGTCATTCAATGTCTGTAGTGAGATGCTGAAGTTGTTCTATAGGTCAGTTGTGGAGAGCGCCCTCTTCTTTGTGGTGGCGTGTTGGAGAGGAAGCATTAAGAAGAGGGACGCCTCACGTCTTAATAAGCTGGTAAGGAAGCCGGGCTCTGTCGTGGGCAAAGTACTGGAGAGTTTAACATCGGTAGCTGAGCGAAGGGCGCTGAGTAGGCTACGGTCAATTATGGAAAGCCCTGAACATCCTCTACATAGCACCATCCAGAGACAGAGAAGCAGTTTCAGCGACAGGTTACTATCGATGCAATGCTCCTCAGACAGGATGAAGAGGTCAATACTCCCCAATGCCATTAGGCTTTACAATTCAACCGCCAGGACTTAAGAACTTTTTAAAAGCTATTATTAATGCTTTTTGAGAGAGTGATTTAGATGCATATCATATTTTTACTGAGTTAAGTATTATATGTAATTAGTTTTGCTACAACAAGTGTATGGGACATTGGAAAAAAATGTCGAATTTCCCCATGGGGATGAATAAAGTATCTATCTATCTATCTATCTATCTATCTATCTATCTATCTATCTATCTATCTATCTATCTATCTATCTATCTATCTATCTATCTATCTATCTATCTATCTATCTATCTATCTATCTATCTATCTATCCATCAGTCACTGAAGGTGAATGAGCAAGTGCAGCAGGCAGTGAAGAAGGCTAATGAAATTGTGGCCTTTATTACAAAGGAAATTGAGTACACGAGCAAGGAAATCCACTTGCATTTGTACAGGGCCCTGTTGAGACCACACCTGGAGTATTGTGTACAGTTTTGGTCTCCAGGGTTAAGGAAGGACATCCTGGCTGTAGAGGAAGTGCAGCGTAGATTCACAAGGTTAATTCCTGGGATGTCCGGACTGTTTTACGCAGAGAGGTTAGAGAGACTGGGATTGTACACGCTGGAATTAAGGAGTTTGAGAGGGGATCTGATTGCAATATATAAGATTATTAAGTGATTGGACAAGATAGAGGCAGGAAATATGTTCCAGATGCTGGGAGAGGCCAGTATCAGAGGGCATGGTTTGAGAATAAGGGGTTGGTCATTTAGGACAGAGTTAAGGAAAAAAACTTCTTCTCCCAGAGAGTTGTGGGGGTCTAGAATGCACTGCCGCGGAAGGCAGTGGAGGCCAATTCTCTGGATGCTTTCAAGAAGGAGCTAGATAGGTATCCAATGGATAAGGGAATCAAGGGATATGGGGACAAGGCAGGAACCGGGTATTGATAGTAGATGATCAGCCATGATCTCAGAATGGCGGTGCAGGCTCGCAGGGCCGAATGGTCTACTTCTGCACCTATTGTCTATTGTTTATTGTCTATTGTATGGTTTTATTTTCTTCTTGACTAGATTTAAACCGTCTTTATACACCATGGCTCCTGTACCCGACTATACATTCCCTGTCTCATTTGAACGTTCCTATGCAGAACTCCACGCAAATATACCCTGAACGTCTGCCAAATTTCTTCCGTACATTTTCCTGAGAATATCTGCTCCCATTTTAAGATTCCATGTTCCTGCCTGATAGCCTCATATCTCCCTTTATTCCAATTAAACGCTCTCTTAACTTCTCTGTTCCTGTCCCTCTCCATTACTATGGTAAAGGAGATAGAATTATGATCACTATCTCCAAACCGCTCCCTCTCTGAGAGATCTAACACCTAACCAGGTTCATTTTCCAATACCAGATCAAGTACACCCTCTCCTTCTGTAGGCTTATCTACGTATCATGTCAAGAAATTTTCCTGAACACAGCTAACAAACTCCACCCCATCTGAAACCTTTGCTCCATGGAGCTGTCAATCAATATTTGGGAAATAAAAAACTCCAACCACGACAACCCTGTTATTGTTACACATTTCCAGAATCTGTCTCCCTATCTGCTCCCTGATGTCCCTTTTACTATTAGGTTGTCTATAAGGTAACACCATTGGAGTTATTGATCCTTCCTTTTCCTAACGTCCACCCACAGAGACTCTGTAGACAGCAGCTTCATGATTTCCTCCTTTTCTGCAGCCGTGACACCATCTCTTTTGCCTCCCTCCCATTCCGTCCTGAAACATCTAACGACTAGCACTCGATGTAGCTATTCCTGCCCCTAAGCCATCCAAGTTTCTGTAATGGCCACAACCTCATAGCTCCAAGCTCTAAGATCATAATACTAAGTTCGTAATACTGGCTGCATTAAAATAGACACATCTCAAACCATCTGAGCGCGTCCCTTCTCTATCGCCTGCTTATCCTCTCTCTCGTTATGTCTACAAGCTTTCTCTGTTTGTAAGCCAACCGCCTCTTCCCCCGTCTCTTCTGTTCCGTTTCCACCCCCAACAATTCCAGTTTAAACTCTCCTCAGTAGCCTTTGCAAACAAGTGGATTGTCATTCAGGTGGCAGTCCACCTGATGTCAGTTGTCGCATACGAAGCACTTCCCGGATGGTAACAGCTGGAATTGATTGCGGTTAGGGTGACGAGGATCCCCAATGATTCTTCGGGCCCTTTTTATACAACTGTCCTTGGAAATGTCCTGAAACATGGGAAGTTCACATATGCGCAGGGCTGTCCACACCACTCTCTGCAGAGTCCTGCGATTGAGGCAAGTGCAGTTCCCATACCAGGCAGTGATGCAGCCAGTCAGGATGCTCTCAATTGTGCCCCTGCAGCAAGTTCTTAGGATTTCGGTGCCCATACCAAACCTCCACAACCGTCTGAGGTGAAAGAGGTACTGTTGTGCCTTTTCAACTTCACAGCTGCTGTCTACAGACCACGTGAGGTCCTCCTCGATTCGGATGCCGAGGAAATTAAAACTATATACCCTCTCAGCCCCAGATTTATTCATGTCAATAGGAGTTAGCCCGTCTCCATTCCTCCTGTAATCAACAACCAGCTCCTTTGTTTTTGCGACATTGAGGGAGAGGTTGTTTACTTGACGACACTGTGTCAAAGAGATAGCTTCTTCCCTGCATGCCACTTAGTTATTTTTTGAGATTAGTCCATTCAGTATAGTATCGGCCGCAAATGTAATTAACAGATTGGAGCTGTGGGTGGCGATACACTCATGAGTATACAGGGAGTAAGGGATGAGATAGCCTGAGCCCTGAGGTGATCCTGTGTTGAAAGTCAGAGGGGTGGAGGTGAGGGAGCCCGCTCTTACAACTTGCTGGTGAACTGTAAGTCCGGATCAAGGACGAGATCTCTGAGCTTCCTGTCGAGCCTGGGGGGAATTATGGTGTTGAATACTGAACTGTAGTCCAAGAATAGCATTCCCACATAAGCATCATTCTTCCCCAGATGTGTAAGGAGGATGTGTAGAGCAGTGGTTATTGCGCCGTCTGTGGATCGGTTGTGTCGGTAGTCAAATTATAAGGGGTCCAGCACCCTGCTTTCGTAAAACGGTTACATACACTAATCAGACAGGCCCGGGTCAGTCACCAAGTAATCTCAATGCCCCGCTGTGTCCCCACAAGCTCGTGTCATTCCCCATACCCATCCCATTGCCACACTCTCTGCCCACTGTCCCTTGTCAGGGTTCAAGTTAATCACTCTACCCGCTCTCGTCCCACAGCTCTGTGTCATTTCCCGAGGTAATTAACTGTGTAAGTGGAATTATGAAGTTATTAGGCTGCAACATCAAAGCATAAATCAGGAACGGATATGTCCTGGAAAATGCACAACGGAAATGTGTAAAGTATTTTCGGCTGCACTTAGTGGGGTTATGGACAGGTTTGCCCCATTCAGACAGGGAATGGACGATAGGATGAAGGAACCATGGTTGACCAGAGATGTGAAACATCTGGTCAAGAAGAAGAAAGAAGCTTTCGGAAGCTAACCTCAGGATTAGAAAGCAAGGATCAGACATGACTGTAGATTTACAAAGTAGCCGGGGACAAACTGAAGAATGGAATTAGCATCACTAGAAACATCTACAGGAGGTCTTCAGTGGCTTTAAGGAAAACCCCAAGCCATTGGAGATGTATGTGAAGAAGAAGATGACTGGAATGAGTGCAGGTCCGGTCGGGGATAGATGATGAAACAAGCCCCTGAGGTCGGGGGAAGGGCAGGTCCTGAATGAAGACTTCAGTTCAATATTCACCAGTCAGAGGGACATTTGTGAGAAAAGCGTTAAACGGGTCGATGTGCGACAACGGACCAAGGTTAAGACAGAGGATGTACCGTACGTTTGAAAAAAAAAAAACGTTAGGATAGATAAGTACTCTTGCGTGGTCGAGAGAATTCCTGGGTGACCACGGGAAGCGGTGAGTCCTACTTCAGTGACGGGCAAATTATTGGAGAACATTCTTAGATACAAGATTTACGAGAATTTCCAGAAGCATTAACTGATTTTGAGAATCAGTGTGGCTTTGTGAGGGGCTGATCATCTCTCACGAGCCTGGTTCAATTCTGTGAGAAAGTGACGGTCATCCTTCGGTTAAACATGGTAGGACCCTTCAGAGCGTTAGATGACTTGGTATCCTGGAAAAGTTGGCTTGTGGATTCAGGACTGACGCCCAAGAAGGCAGAAGATAGTTGTGGATAGAGTATTTTCTCCCTGGATGCTGGAACCCGTGATGTCCTGCAGAGATCTGTTCTGAGACCCACGGATTTTTGTGCTTTAAAAATGATGTGAATAAGAAAGTGGACGAGCGGTTTATTGTATTTGTAATGGTGTGGATAGTATAGAAGGTAGTCACAGATTACAACAGGACAGTGACAGGACGCAGAGCAGCGCTGAGAAGTTACAGATGGAGTTCAACCCGGAACGTTACGGAGTGATTCACGTTGGAAGGATGAATTTGAAGGCAGAGGTGATAATTTCTGGAGTTAACCCAGGGCCGCACTTTAGTACGAGCTCCACAACGGAATCAGAGTGATGAGACTCTCTCCAATAGGCCGAGTGCCGCTCATCGCTACGAGAACCACAATCGGCGCGGAGTGGTGCACTGCAGGAGCAGAAGGAAGTGTGATTGAAAGGTGAGCATGAACACTTCCGCAATATACCTGTCAGTAAATCAGGAGAAAGGAAATACAAATTCCTGTCAAACAATAGAACAGGCTGGGAACCTGCGGGTCGTTCACAGATTTCACTTGCTACTTTTGTTCAAAGACCGAATGGATGGATAAATGGTGGTAGAATTGTGGCAGGTCTGAGAATATCTTTAAAGTTAAAGAGACTGCATCGCACGTCACGGGTATGGGAGGTGAAGTCATTCACTGGCAGAGGTCAGGTTCCTGCCAAACGGCCATTGTGTGCGCTGGAAAACATGGTTCTCAAACTGTCCACAGCCCTCGCTAACTGTTCTATAATTTCCTTTCTTCTGCCTCCCTTCCTTCTTAAAGGTTGGGGTGACATTTGCAACTTCCTAGTTCGGCAGAAAGATTCCAAAATCGAAAATCCAAAATCTTCAAAGATGATTACTGATTTTTTAAGAGAAACATGAGGGGGCAGTGTGAATGTGGAATGTGCCGCCAGAGCAAGTGGCAGGGTCGATTTTCAACATTTCAGAGATGTCTGGATGGGTATATGGATAGGAGGGAATGGATGACTATTGTCCCGTTAGAGGCTGCTGGAACTTGGCTTGGCACAGACGAGACTGGCTGAATGGCAATTTCCTGTGTTGTCAAGTGCTATGACTCTAGTACCTTCACAAATTCTTCAAATACCTCTTTCTGAACCCTGGGGTGTACATGATCTGGCCAGGAGTCTTATCTACCCCCAGGCGTTCCAGCCTCCAAAACACATTTTCTCATTAGTAATGGCATCTACACTCACTTCTGTCCACGATACTTTTGAATTATTGGCTTTTTTTTTTAAAAAGAAGATGATAAGTCAGAGTAAGAAGTGTAGTGTGCAGGGGAGGAAGAATAACAAGAAGGTCCTTCATCGGTGAAACTGGGAGATGGGGAGAGGTGTTAATTTAAAAAAAAACTCCTCAGGATATATTTTTCTTAACTAAACCAGAATTGAGCACTGCATGCCGGCATTTGTAAAACTAATACAAAATACACACCACTAAACTTAAATGAGAGCACAATCCAGAAACATGAAGAAATGGTCACTATTGAAGATCAAGTGAACCACTCATGTTCGTCCACAGAAGACATCCCAGCGATCTGAGCACACAATTTCTTAGCAAACTGAGAAATGAGTGTGCTTCGCGACCGCTGTACCTCAAGTTATACCAGCTCGAGCTGAGAAACAAGTGAAATATAATAAGTATTATTATAGGTTGACAAACCCTGTATAGACAGTCGATCGTCCCTTCATCATCAAAGGCAGAAGAATTAATTAAATAGTAGAGCTATATTCTAAAGATATAAACATTAACTTTAGACAGGATCAGTGCAGAGCAAAATTATGAAAGTTGTAATAGAGCTGGTAGTATATGAACCAGATCACCCAGATACAATACAACTGAGAGATGGATATTAAACATAAGACTAAAGACGTGGGAGCAGAGTTGGGTTATCGAGTCTGCTCCGCATTTCGTCATGGCTGATCCAATTCTCCTCTCAGACCAAATCTCCGTCTTTCTCCCTGTATCCCTTGATGTCCTGACAAGTCAAGAATCTATCAACCTCTGTCTTAAATAAGCACAAAGTCTTGGCCTCTACAGCTGCCTGTGGCAACGAATTCCACAGATTCACCACACTCTGGCTAATCTCATCAGCGTTACAAATGGAAACTGTCTCCTCTGGTCCTAGATTCTCCCACCCATAGGACACAGCCCCTCCACATCCAGCCCATCGGGGACATTCGATATATTAAAATTGTATCACCCATCGTATGCTCTTCATATGACAATTTATTGAATCCTGGAAACATTTCCATAAACCCCTGTTAAACTCACTCAAGTGTCAGCCAATATCCTTTCTGAGATCAGCAGCCCAAAACTGCTAACACACTCTAAGTGAGCTGTCGTGCCTTTTTCAGTTCACGGCTGGTCTGTTGAGACCATGTGAAGTCCTCGGTGATGTAGATGCCGAGGAACTTAAAGCTGTTCACCCTCTCAAACTCAGATCCATTGACGATAATAGGGGTTATCCTGTCTCCATTCCTCCTGCAATCAACAACCAGTTCCTTCCTTTTCGCGACATTGAGGGAAAGGTTTCTTACTTGACGACACTGTGTCAGAGAGATAACTTCTTCCCTGTAGGTTACTTAGCTATTTTTTGAGATTAGTCCAATCAATATAGTATCGTCGACAAATTTAATTAACAGATTGGAGCTGTGGGTGGCGAAACAGTCATGGGTATACAGAGAGTAAGGGAGAGCTCTCAGTACATGGACCTGAGTGGATCCTGTGTTGAAAGTCAGAGGGGTGGAGGTGAGGGAGCCCACTCTTACAACCTGCTGGCGATCTGAGAATCAGGTTCAAGGACGAGATCTCTGAGCTTCCTGTTGAGCCTGGAGGGAATTACGGTGTTGAATATTGAACTGTAGTCCAAGATTAGCATTCCCACATAAGCAGCCTTCTTCCCCAGATGTATAAGGATGGTGTGTAGACAGTGGTTATTGCGCCGTAAGTCGATCTATGGTGACGATAGACAAATTATAATGGTCCAGCATCCTCCTTTCGTAAAAGAGTTACATTTACTAATCACACAGGCCCGTGTTAGTCACCAAGTAATCTCAATGTCCGGCTGTGTCCCCACAACTTCGTGTCTTTCCCCATACCCATCCCAGTGCCCCACTCTCTGTCCACTGCCCTGTGTCAGTTCCCAAATGTATTTACAGTGTAAGTGGAATTACGATGATATTAAGCTGGAACATCAAAACATAAATCAGGAACGGATACGTCCTGGGAGATGCACAACGGAAATGTGGTTATATTTTATGCTGCACTTACATGGGGTTCTGGGAGGGTTTGCCCCATTCAGACAGGGAGAGGATGGTTGAGTGACGGAACCATGGTTGACAAGAGATGTGGAACATCTGGTCAAGAGGAAGAAAGAAGTTTTAGGAAGCAGACCTCAGGATTAGAAAGCGGGTATCAGACTTTAGATTTACAAAGTAGCCGGGTGAAACTAAACAATAGAATTTTGATAACGAGAAACATCTACAGAAGGTTTACAGTGTCTTTAAGGAAAACACCAAGCCATTCTAGATGAACGTGAAGAAAAAGATGACTAGAGTGAATGTAGGACCGGTCGGGGATAGAAGATTAAACAAGCCCCTGAGGTCGGAGGAAGAAGGGAAGGTCCTGAATGAAGTCTTCAGTTCAGTATTCACCAGTCAGTGGAACATTTGTGAGGACTGTGTTAAACAGGCCGATGTGCGAAACATATCGAGGTTAAGAGAGAGGATGTACTGGAACGTTTGAAAAAATAAACAACATTAGGATGGATTAGTCCTCTTGTGTGCTCGGGAGGAACCCTGGATGACTGCGGGAAGCGGTGAGTCCTACTTCAATGACGGGCAAACTATTGGAGAACATTCTTAGAAACAGGATTTATGAGAATTTGGAGAAGCAGTAACTGATTCTGGAGAATCAGTATGGCTTTGTGAGGGGCAGGTCATGTCCCAGGAGCCTGGGTCAATTTGTGAAGATGTGACGGTTACATTTACGGTTAACCATGGCAGGACCTTTTAGAAGGCTTGGTATCCTGGGAAAGTTGGCTTGTGGTTTCAGGACTGACGCCGAAGAAGGCAGAGGGTAGTTGTGGGTGGAGCGTTTTCTCCCCGGATGTCGGTGCCAGTGGTGCCCTGCAGAGATCTGTTCAGTGACCCCCAGATTTTTGTGTTTTAAAAATGATGTGAATAAGGAAGTGGAAGGGTGGTTTATTGTATTTGCAACGATATGGAAGTTGGTGGAATTATGGATAGTATAGACGATTGTGACAGATTACAACAGGACGCAGCGCAGTGCTGAGAATTTACCGATGGAGTTCTACCCAAAATATTACGGAGTGATTCAATTTGGAAGGATGAACTTGAAAGCAGAGGTGATACTTTCTCGAGTCAATCGAGAGCCGCAAATTACAACGAGTCTCATAGCGGAAACAGAGTGTTAAGTCCTTCTCCCATAAGCCGACGTCCGTTCATCGCTACAAGTACCACAAAAGGCACGGAATGGTGCACTGCGGGAGCAGGAACAAGTTTGATTGACAGGAGAGCTTCAACAGATCCGCTGTTCTTATAGTGACCCTCGAAAGGGCAATACATCCGAAAGTAAATCAGGAGAAAAAATACAAAATACAACTACTGGGCAAACAATAGAAAAGCCTGGGAACCTGCGAAGAGTTCATAGATTTCATTTGCTACGTTTGTTCAAAGAGCGAACGGATGGATAAATAGTGGAAGAATTGTGGCAGGTTTGAGAATATCTTAAAAGTAAAACAGACTGCATCGCACGTCAGAGGTATGAGGTGGTCAAGTCATTCACTGGCAGAGGCCAGGTTCCTGCCAAACGACCGATGTGTGCGCTGGAAAACTTTGTTCTTTAAACTGTCCACAGCCCTCGCTAATCTCCCGAAGACACGCTCCCTTTTTGATCACAGGTCTCTGGAATATCGCTATGGATCTTTTAAAGTGTTTGGAGGAATATGTGCTGTGTAGTTAATTGTAACCCATGTCAGCTGTCACTATGATTTCCATCACTCAAACCGCCCGGAATGACTGGAACGAGCGAAAGAAAATAATGAACGAATGTACCCTCTTAATAAAGAAGTGTTCTCCATTTCACCTGCCAGAACTAACTCCTTCCCGCAATTTCGGAAGCGAATGTGCTCTGTCAAATGTTACAAAGCATCGACTTCAAGATGAATGCCTACCTTAAAAGCAATACAGATATAAAAAAATATCCTATTTAAAAAGCTGAAGCCAGGTATCATGAAAAATGCCATTGAAAGTCGACATCATATTTTATTTCAGTAAATAGCTTGCAATATCCCTTGAGCAGTCAAATTAATGATACGGGAACTGTGAGTAAAAATAGTTTAACTTAAGTGGTTGTCACTAATGTCCCTGACGTGATGGCCACGCTAATTGCCTCAGTGGAATTGCTCTCACCTCAATAAAAGTCGGCTAAACTGATCCCCAGTCCACCTGAGCAGCTGAAACGCTCCGTACAACAGAACGTTGTTCCTGACGGAATATGGGATATTCGACGATTTACTACATCGCGGCCATTTTCTATCCCACAGTTGTAGCAGTTGGTGTCCCCGGTAAGATGCCGGAGCTGGTTACTTTATGTATGGTGCCGTCGTTACTCTGCTGCGGTATCCGCACTGTTACTAAGCAAAGATGCTGCCATCGGCTGAAACGTGTTTCCGGAGTGGAGGTTTCAGGCATCTAATAGTTTTATTTTCATTTTTCATATTTCGATCGCAGTGTTTTCTTCTTTTCTCAATTAAGCTGGTGTCGATATTGTCATTGTTTCATAATTTGATCGAAGTGATTTTTCTTTTATCAATTATGTTCGTGCTGATATTGACATTGTTTCATAATTTCACCTCGCTAGGCTTTCAGAAGTGATGCTGGTCTCTGCTTTCCTAGGTCCGAGTCTCTATCAGTGCAGACACTTCGACCTTATAACACCGTGGCAGCTTATTTAAATGGCGGTCCAGTTTATTTTCGACACGCAGGTCTGTTCTTCTCAAAGTCAGCAAATGAGAACTCGTGCTTTATATCTCCTTGTTGCTAGTTGTCACCACTACAAACAATCCCGTCTGTTCTTTCACCTCTAATAATGGAAATGATGTTGTTTACAGGAGCGATCGACTGCTCACCGGTACGTGATTCATGGAACTCGGATGCCTCGCTCTAAACTCTGGGAAGGTCGCTAATCCACTGACACTCACATCCGTCATTGTCCTCCAGCCGGAGTGCAGCGACCGAGACCGCACACACTGGATTCCCGCTTTCCACTTCCAAACAGACCATACCCTCCTTAGCATCGGTAGAATTGGGGTATTCATGGAGCTGACCATATTTCTATTGTTTTCAAATTTCTTGCAGTTAACCTAACGGCGATTGTGATCCTATCTCGGGGAAAATGCGGACTCTCCAAATGCATCACCCGTTACCTGGTTGGAATGGCGACAGCGGATCTGATGGTGGTTATCGTCATCACTCCTGTATGCGCTCTGACACTTGTATTTGTGGCTGCGACGCAGGACTGTTCTGTTTGGCTCACAGTCAGTTTTACCTTCGATCGCTTCATCGCAATATGTTGCCGAAAGCTGCGGGAGCGATACTGCACCGAGAGAACAGCAATGGTTGTTATCGTGACCGTGGTTATCGTGATCTGTGGGAAATCTGTCCCGTTTTACTTTGCCATTGAACCTTACGTCATCATTGACAACATGCCGCCACATATGAATACGCCACTTCACCCGTGTGGAGAGGGTATCAATTACTGGACAGTATTTTAACACCATTGCTACCAATCGGCTTAATCCTGGTGTTTAACGGGTTAACCGTAAGACATATCGTTGTGGCAAATAGAGTCCGCAGAAAGCTTCGGCACAGCAGCGACAATCAGAAAGATGCCGAGGTGGAAAAACGCAGAAAATCGATGGTTTTGCTGTTTTCTATATCAGCTAATTTCATATTATTTTGGATGCCCCATGTAGCCCATACCCTGAACTGGCAAAAGCAAAACTATTTTTACGAGGACAGATATTTGAGTTCCCCGGTATACATCCTACAGCAATCTGGGTTCATGATGCAAGTACTCAGCATGTGTACCAATACTTGTATCTATACACTGACACAGAGGAAATTCAGAGAAGAGCTGAGGAATGGAATGACGTATGTGTTTACATTAAATGGCCATCTGTGTAGATAACGCCCGTGTCTAATGACAATTCAGCGGAGTTTTCAAATAAAGCCGTTTTACAATGGCCAGGCTTGTCAAATATGTCATATATTCAAACAATCATATGCCTGGTCATCCTGAAATTACAGAATTGGCGGAAGATTGCTGACTTCATACAGTTCAGATAGGTAGCAGTACAAACGCTCAATGCTGCTGGCGTGATTGTTACATTGGTTGAAGTATGTTCCAAGCTATCACAGACACTCGACTGTCACAAGGGCAGGAATGGCTTCAGGCCTTTCCGGGTTTTAGATGTTTCGAAATGGTCAGGGTCGGGTAACAGAGTGTAAAGGGAGTGCGATGAGAAACCAGGGATAGTATCGCAGCTGCAGAAAGGAAGGACAACGTCGAGCTTTCGTTTGTTAATAGACTGTGAGACGAACACAGAGTCATGATCACCCCATTTGGAGTATTCTCTACAGTCGCCCATCAGATCAGCCAAATAAGTGCAACGGGAACGGTAAAGAACAGATCGGGAAGCGGATATTGGACATCGGCCATGTTATTGGCATGGGTAACAGAAACTTCCACAATATTCTTTGACACCTCCCCAGAGTAAAAGGTCTAGGTATGGCATAATTTCTCAGTTGTGTCCAGGAGGGATTCATGTCACTATATGAAGACAGGCGGACTAGCGAACAGTCCATACCGGATATAATATTAGAAAAGGAAACATATCAGGTGACAGATCTCTGGGTGGGTGAGTATTTCACAGCAATAGGCCAGATCTGCCCTCGACTTACCTTGCACATGGATAGGGCCAGGGAGCATGGAAAGTGTTTAATAGGCAGTCTGCGAATTATGGTGCTACCTGACAGGAAGTTGGGAATGTACGTTGGGAAATGATGTACTCTGGGAAATGCAAAACAGATATGTGGAGATCGTTTAGCGAGTACTGTCTTGGGGTTCAGAAAGGGTTTGTCTCATTGTCGCAGGGCAAGGATGATAGCATAAGGTAACCCTGGGTGACAATAAAGTTGGAACAAGTCAAGAGGAAGAAAGAAAGGTACTTAAGGTTTAGGGAGAAAGGATCAGGTAGGGATATGGAGGGTCACAATGCAGACAGGAGAGAATTTAATAATGGACTTCGAAGAGTTAGGAGGGGACTTGAGAAGTCCTTGACGTGTTGCACTGTGAAGAACAGGAGGAGACGGGAGAGAGTGTGGGCAGATCGGAGGTAAAAGTGGAAAACCTGTGTCTGGAATCCAAGGAGGTAGTGAATCTTCTTACTGAATACATCGATGAAAGTAAAAAGGCAGTTATGCTAGAACATTCCGACGCTAAGAAAGCGGATGCGCTGGAAACTTGGAAAATACTGTGACTGATGATTCTCCGATGCCGGAAGGGATATAGTCCAGGTGATTTAGGAAGGGAAGCGAAGACATTGCTGAGCTTCTGGACAGGATATTTGTGTTTTTCCTGGCCAGGAAGTAGAACTAGAAGATTAGAAGTTGGTAAAATATTATTCATTTGTTGAAGCAAGATAATAAGGATATTCGTTGGAAGTATAGACCAGTGAGTCTTTCATCAGTAGTGGGTAAACTATTGTAGAGGATAATTGAAGAGGGAATTTATGAGTACTTGGTTACGGAGAGACAACATGGCTCTTTGAGAGGTATGTTGACCTATATGAGCCAGATTGAATTATTTGTAAAAGTGAAAATAAAACAAGATAGAGTGAATACTGGCTGGAAGACAGCGGACATCCGCGTCCCGCTAGGTGGGTGGAAATTTCGGGACATTTTACAACTTTTGGACTCTGCAGTTACCGTGTTCCGAGAAATAGGGCTGAGGGAAAAAAAAACAAAAAACAATTTAATCTGACCACACAGCAGCAGCGGGATAATTTATGGAATTAGGGCAGATGACGTAAACAAATCGCTGAGCTATTAACTATACCGACACGTTATCTAAACTGACCTGTTTATTACATATTGCAGGACACATGCTACAATGACCTCAAAACAATCTTTTCCGATCGAGACCTACAACTTAAAAACAGCATTTAGAAGTGTTCAGAGCAGTTTCTGGTGCTCATTAAAATAACCAGCCTTCCAAAATGACAATTCCATATTCCCAATTCGGGTATTCACCAATTTATCCCAATACCTCTGAATCGTGTTTTAATCGTATCGGCTGTATATACGCTCAAGCTTCGTTCCATTTAACCCTGAATCCACATGGCCGGTGTGAAATCCGTGTCTGCCTCTGAAATTAATAATAAATGAAATATACAAAACGACACAAACTAAAAACGCAGCGAGAGCAAAGCGAACACCCGCGCTCATACTTGTCTTCTTTCAACACCATCGCAGGCAAGTGGAGAATACAGAATAAACAACTCCAAAGCAAAAGGCCTCAGCACGTATTCTAAAGAACTTGGGAGAGTGAGATATGGGGAGTTGAGGTTAGCATACATCAGCACTTCATAGAATTTCGGAAAGATATGCAGCCTTCGAATTTCGCATAATTCCTGGAAATCACATCTCGCAAGCTGACACCATTTTTGTCACGTGCATAGAGAAAAAATGATTAATTCAGTCAGCCCACCAACACAAAGAAAAGAAACACATAACTCACATAAAGCCATTCATGGCCGTAATCTTTCACTTTCTCTTCAATTGAACTCACTTATGTCCAAAACTCGTACTATATTTTTAAAACTGCAATGCATTCATATTTTCAAAATATCGCAGAAAATGACATGCCCTTATTTGTTCAATGGTTAACAAGCATCTGTAGTTGGAATCATACAACATTTAGTAAAGCCTTTCGACTCCAAGACAAAGAGACGCAGAAAGTAACGTATCGTCCAGGAGTTAATATTCCACACAATTAAAACATGATGTCTCCAAACCTCCAAAGACTTTCCAGGATTTCTGACATTCCTGACCAGGGACAGGATTCGGTTAGATGTCCCTATGTTGTATAGTATCGGGGCGAATGATCCCTATTACTACCGCTAAAGCAACAGATCTGTTCACTGTACTGGGACCACTGTCACACCCACCTCCAGTCCAGAAGTACTGTTTCTACCGCTTTACCTGTAGTGTGATACTCCCTTCATCATTTCACATCTGCGCGTCCAGCTTCTCATGCTATAACCATCCATTATACTCAGTCTCCATGATTCACTGTGTGCAGGGACAGAGGGATCGGACAGTAACAACGATTTTCTAGATTGGTCGGTGCTGCGAGACACTAAAGTTCTAACCCAGACATACAGTCAGACAGCCACCGCACAGAAACAGGGTCTCCAGCCCGTCCAGTCAGTAAGGAATTATTTAAACTGCCTACTCCCATCGACGTCACCCGGACGGTGGCCATCCAGATCCCTCTCATCCGTGTACTTCTCCAATCACCTCTTAAACGTTGACATCGGAATCTCAATTACCATTTGTGTTGGCAGTACTGTCTACACTCTGCCGGCACTCTGAGTGAAGAAGTTTCCCCTCATGTTTCCCTTAAACATTTCACATTTCACCCTTCACCCATGATCTCCAGTTGTATTCTCGCCCAACATCAGTGGAGAAAGCCCGCTTGCATTTACACTCTCTATACGCCTCATAATGTTGTATACCTCTATCAAATCTCCCTCAGTCTTCACCCGCTCGGGAATAAAGTGCTGACATATGTAATCTTTCATTTCAATTCAAAACATTCAGTCCCGGAAATGGCCGTGTTAATTTAATTCTGCATTTTTTCAATCTTATTTGCATCTTTCCTGCAGGTGGTTGAGCCCAACAGCACACAATATTCCAAATTGGGGCCCCCAATAAAGCCGTAAACCACAGCAACGTAACATCCCAACTCCTGTACTCCGTACTTTGGTTTAGTAAGGCCAATGTGCGAAAAGTTTTTTTTTTACGACCCTGTGTAACTGTGCCGCAACTTTCATTGAATTATGGACCTGCATTCCCAGATTCGCTGTTCTATCGTACTCCTCAGTGCCCTATTTCTCATTGTGTCAGACCAACCCTGTCTGGTCCGCCCAAAGGGCAACATCTAACACTTGTCTGCGCTAAATGCGATCTGACAATTTTCAGCCATTTTGCCAGCTGGTCCAGATCTCGCTTTATGCTTCGGTCGTATTCCTCGCTGTCGACTACACCCGTAATGTTGGTTGTCATCGGCAAACTTGCTGACCCAGTTAATGACATTATTATCCAGATCGTTGATATAGATTACAAATAACAACGGGCACAACATCGATCCCTTGGGACACTCCACTCATCACAGGTCCCCAGTCAGAGAGACAACCATCCATTACCACACTCTAGCTTCCCGGCATAGCCAATGACTAATCCAATTCATTACATTGTGAAAGCCAAGCGACTGAACCTTCTCGAGCATCCTCCCATACGGAACATTGCAAATTCCTTGCCGAAGTCCCAGTAGGCGGCATCCACTGCCTTGCCTTCAACACCATTCCTGGTAACTACCTCGTAAAGCCTCTGTGAGATTGGTCAGACATGACCTACTACGCACTGGCCCATACTGACTATCGCTAATGTTCCTGTTAGTCCAGATACTTCCCTTCATACCCCATGACCAGGCGTAGTCTGAACAGCGAGGACAATACCTCATTTCGTAATACTTGACGAGTCCCTACCAAGCCAAATTATTGATATCATCCAGCGGCCGGGACTGACATTTATGGACTATTGTTGTTAAATTCTCCTGTACTTTATTATCCAACGCATTGAGGGTTGTCTGGAAAAGGAAGGCGTCGCAGCTTTAAATAACTAACTGACCAGACCTACATACTAAGATAAAGCACACTACATAGAGCACAGAACATAGAATATTGCAGCACGGTACAGCCCATCGTCTCAGGAGATTCTGATAGAGTTTCAACAAATTTCTTCAATTTAACACATCCCCCTTCATCCGAATCAGAATCAGAAACCAGATTTAATATCACAGAAATACGTCGTGAAATTGTTAACTTTACGGTAGCAGTACAATGAAATACAGGATAAATAAATATAGAGAAAACAAAACTGAGATACAGGTGGCAGCGGGGAAACACTGTTCCTGAATCGCTGAGCCTGAACTTTCAGGCTTCTGTATCTCCTTCCCGATGGGAACACTGTGCAGAGGGCACGTCCTGTTAGTGGGCAACTTTAATAATGGACGCCACTGTTAAAAGTAGCGCCCCTAGAAATAATGATTAGTGGGGTACAGAGAACCTGTTTTTACCAACGAGTACCTTTTTTATTTCAACTATAAAGCACGTAGGTTCACACGCTATCTCCCTGTGTGCACCCGACTAGATCCTTGACACTCCATGAACAGTCAATGAAGAGAAAAGTTATTAGCCGGAAAAGGAGTCGAGACGCTGGTCAGAGAGACACAGGGACTGGGGGAGAGAGAGACGGGGACATAGACTGGTGAAGTAGCGAGAGAAAGAGGAGGGCAGAGAAAGGGCCAGGGGGAGGGAGGCCGGGGGAAGTTGAGAGATCTGGTGTGTGGAAAGAGATCTGGGATTGGGGAAAAGGGTTTAGATGGGGAAAGAGATCGGAGTCGAGAGTTCGGTACAAAGCGGGAGGGGAATGTCCGGGGAAAGGAGTGAGAAACGCGGAGTGGAAAGGGCGATGGGAAAGAGAAGGGGCCGGGAGGAATGACTGGATGAGAAAGAGAACGTCCGGAGGAGGGAGAGGGCTTGGAGTAGGTTAGAGAGAGAGATGGGGGAGGAGAGAGTTCGGAGCTGTCAAGAGATGGGGTAGTGTGACTGTCAGAGACGGGTTTGTTGAAAGAAGAGAGAGAGAGAGAGAGGAGAGAGAGAGAGAGAGAGAGAGAAGAGGAGGAGAGAGAGAGAGAGAGGAGAGAGAGAGAGAGAGAGGAGAGAGAGAGAGAGAGAGAGATACCTCTTCTACCTCTTCCAACGATTCTGACTGAGGCACAGAAAGATCTTTATTTACTGACAATTACCTTCATTGTTCAAACCTACAAATACGTGAATTCATATACTAAATACCTTGTGCGCACACCTGCTAAGTACCCCTGACTCTCCTGGATAGTCAGAATAGCAAAGGTATTACCGGGCGGAGGAATTTACGCTGACCAGGGCGCTCCTTGTTCCTCGTGGTTCCGACTCACTCTCCACGTGCTTCACGCAGGGTTCTTCTCGCTTGTGTCTGCGATGGTTATTCTTCGAAGTTACCGCCACCAGCACCCACAAAGCATCCACTTTTATATCCATTGCTTATCAATTCAAATGTCGCATTCCCGTGTCCATTGGCCGCAGGTCATGTGTCTGGCCTTTAACACCTGGTCATTGGCTCTGGTCCAAGCCAGCATCCATCTGTTGTCCTCTCCCCATCAAGGACAGTTACTGACTCATGGCTCTTTGTTCTCAGTCAGCAATGAGCTTGAATCACCTCAGGCATTCACAAGTCTGCATGTTACAGCCAACCAAAGAACACTTCACAAACAACTCCTTATTTGGAAATGGACCTCCAGTCCAGCAGATTACCTGGTCCCTGTGTCTTCTTTAAAACACTAATCAAGTCAGCATGTCAAGCTCACAAAATGGAGAATCAAGTGTCTTCTCAAAATGGCAGCCTCCATCCCCCAAGCACACGGCCAGAACAAAGACCGCTTCCACTGTCATTGATTCATTTGAATTCACTGATTTGAAGATTGTCATTCTTTCTGGCCAACATATCCCCTCCTCATGATCCAAAGATTTATCTTAGGATCACTATCCTCCTCTATTCTATTGGCCATCCACTGGATTGATATGGATCCCCAGTAGGTGTGCTGCACCTACATTATAACTTTTACTTACTAAATTCATACAATTTTTATACTGCCAATCGTTTTTCCCAGCAGTGCAAAATCAGTCCGCTCTACCTTTTGCATAATTTCAGCCTTCCATCTTCTGAGTTGATTACACATTAAATAATACAATCATCAGAGTGCAAAAAAATTAATATTACTGCAACATGTGAGATTATTCTCACCCATGGATGTATTTGAACATTTGATCCCCAATTCCAAAATTTACCCCAAAAGTCTAAGTCACTCAACATTTCATTTGCCTTCTCACCATGTGTCTTAATAACTTTTGATGTTCATCCCCACTGATGAATATTTCCTTTGCCTCCTCCACCACTCGTGTCCAGTCTGCAGTCAAATGAGGAATCGGTGGCAACTCAGTTACAACATAGTCCCACAAATATCGTTCCTTATCAGTTCGTTGGACTGAAAAACTTTCCTCCACTACCTTCTCCACTGCTGGTTTAGGCAAAGTTTGTCCTCCAACAGTCAGATTTAAAGTCACATCCTCAAGTGGAACATTGTGACTTTCCAAAGGACACTCTTTTCCATCCTTTGGTATATAAAATCTCCCTTTATCATCATCATAAGTACCCAGTACCCTATGGAATATTTAATGTTTTATCCACACTCATCAAACCATCTGCCCCAGCATAATGCAAATTCGACTCTTCCATTTCTTCCACATGCACCCGTATTACCCGTATCCGTTGAGAAAAGTTTCTCTTGATCACAAAATAGTCTTCATATAACGACGTTGTTGTTGACAAGTTCATCGGTAGTAATGTTTCGGAAGCACAACTAATCATGACCCCAGTCATGGTCAATGCCATCACCATAAAATGCATTATTCTCTCCATATTGAATTAAATCTGTAAATACACAAAGTGTAATATCTGTTCTTATTTCCAGTTCCAATCTTCAATTACTTCAAATCTATGTCTTCTATCTGGTTTGCCAACCCCATGCAATCTAAGCTCCCAATTATCTTTGGACTCAAGTCGTCCATCTTTTCTCACCCAATTTCGTTTCAAGGACAGGGGAGGCAGCAATCAATGTATTTCTCCTCCTTATTTTATTTACACATCTCCCCTGTTTTTCAGACTGAGAAAATGGAAAAACTCCTCCTTGGTCAGATCTGTTGCCATCTTCTTGGAATAACTGTTCCAAATTCAGATCTTCCAAATCACAACTATTGTGTACATCAATTGTCAGGTCTCCAAAATTGGGACTAATCATGTACACTAATTGTTACATGTCGATGATGATAATTTTCCTGTTTCTCCCCCACCAATTTCAACTGGTTGATGTGGTACCATCCACTTTTATCTGGAGAAGTTAGCACCGTGTATACTGATGGACTTGCCTTGTCTATGATTTCATAGGGCCCCTGCAAACCTTGGATTTAAAAATGAAGTGGGTTGGTGTATTCTAATCATCACTCTTTGTCCTAGGCTTAATTGTATGGGACTCGACTTTTGAGTCAAAGTAGGCTTTACTCTGATGCTTCTTCTTTCCTATTTGATGAGCTGCCACATAATTGGCCTCTTTCACTGTCTCTACCAACTGTTGTACCCCACTTTTCTGACACAATCCCATCCTATTTCAGGTTCTGACAAATCTAACCCTAACAACTCCTCTGACCCTTTCATGTTTCTTCCAGTCATGAGTTTATAAGGGGTGTAAACCTGTTTGAAGATGCCACTGTATTCCTTATTACCATCAACACATAAAGGCAGAACTGCTTGCCATGTTGTTCGGTGTTGTTGTACCATTTTGGCCATCATGTTTTTTAAAGTTCGGTTCATTCTTTCCACAATTCCACTAGACTGTGTCTATAATCTATATGAAATCTCTGCTTAATCCCTAAAAAAGCCATGGCATCTTGCATTATCTGGGCTGTAAAATGTGTCCCTCTATCGGACTCTATACTCCGAGGTAATCCTCAAAGAGTGAAAAACCCTTTCCAATAAGATTTTTTGCAGTAGCTTTGGCTGTGTCAGTCTTAGTTGGGAAAGCTTCCACCCACTTGGTGAAAGTGTCTACTACTACAAGGATATATTTGCACCCTCCTGTGGTTGGTGGCAAGGGTCTAACATAATCTATCTGCAATTAGTCCAAGGTCCTTCCACTGGTCTGGTATGTCGGAGGGCTCCTTTCTTTACATTTCCGTCAGGATTATATTGTGGCACAAATCAAACAATTCTTGACATAGTGCTCCACATCCTCCTTCATCCTAGACCACCAACACACCTACTTGATTTTTTTTCCAGGGTTCTGTCAGCTCCCAGGTGTCCCCATAAATCCTGGTACCAGTGGATCATCTGATTTTCTTCCTAACTCTGGAAGCACAAACTTTCCCTTCATATAGGACTACTCCATCTTTAACATGTACAACCCTTGTATTCTTCATACATTTCTGACCTTACACCTATTATTATTTTTTTAATTCTTTATCCTATTCTGCTGCTCTGATAAATCCATAACCTTAATCTGTTGTTCCTTTCTGCCTTTCCGTCTCCCCAATCTGTGGTTGCCATTCCTGCCCATTTAAAGCACCCTTGCTTTGCTAACTATCAGCCTTCTTATTCCCCTCAGGGGACAATTTAGAGTGAGCTTTCACCTTTACAACCTCCGTCTTCTTTCCCCTTTCCTTCTTCAAATATATATTGCAGCAGATGGAAGGGGCTTTCCGTCAGCTGAAACAAACCCTCTTGCTTCCCACAGAGGCAAATGTTCTGTAAGGCTGATACAAACATACATACTATCAGAGTGTATGACTGATCCAAGTGGAAAATATTCTGGGTGGCTAACTACGTATGCGAACAGCTGCCAATTCTACTGCTTTTGCGCTCATGGTTTTGGGTAGCTTTAAAGTTATGCTATGCCTTTCTTGTCCCAGTTTCAATCCTCTACGTAAATACCACACCCAGTTCTCCTCTCACCATCCTGTACTGATGAGGAGTCATCCACAAATTTTTTTAAATAGGGTTTTTCCCTTCTCCTTTGTGTCTTTGGTCTCAAGCATTATTTTGTCTGATTTGTCTCTACCCCCTCCTGTTTGTTTTAATACAAATGGTCCCTTCAGATCATTTGCTATCAGAAACTGACACTCATGTTCACCACCTTGGTACACCAGGTTGTCAGCTAACACAGTGGTGGCACTTACTCGTTTTACAGTTATATTTCTCCCTTGCAATAGCAATGGTCCACCTGGCAATTCTTCTTTTGGCTTACTGAGCCATCTTTAATCCTACCATCTAACAGTAATTGTTATGGGAGTATGTTCTGTCAATATCGTAAGTGGATTAAGTCCCACTATGTAGTTGAAATGTTGTACTGCCCCAGAAAACCGCTAAGAAGTGTTGTTCACATACAGTATACCCCTGTTCTACTGGTGAGAGCATGCGTGATGCATACGCTACTGGTATTAACTTCCCATGTGTCTCCTGTAATAGGACTGCTGAGAGGGTGGTATCAGTTGTAGCCACCTCCAATGAGAATAGTTTCATTCGGATTTGGGGTTTTCAAAGCAGGCGCCATGGCCAGCGTTTGCTTCACAGCTGTGATAGCCTGGGTGTGTTCTGATTTCCATTTCCCATGCCACATTCTTTTTCAGTAATTCCATTAAAGGGAGGCTGCCTTAGTGGAAAATCCATCAACGTGATCCCTACAGTAGCCTATTAGCCCAGAAAGGACCTCAGCCCTTCACATCTTGAGGAATAGACAGTTTCATAACCGACTCTACTCTTCGTTTATCAATTTCTCTTTTTCCCGGTGTCAAGGTCATTCCCAAATAACGAACTTCTTATTTCATAACCTGTGCTTTTTAAGGATTTACCTTTAGGTCCCAATGCATGAAATAATTGCAACAGTTCTGTTGATAGCTGATAATGTTCCTGCTTAGTTTCCGTCTGCAGGAGTAAATCATCTACTTATTGGACCAAGCATTCAGGCATTGAGAACCGCTTTAAGCCTTCCTTTAAATGCTGGTGAAATATAGATGGGGAATTATGTAACCCCTGTGGGAGGGCAGTACATGTATGTTGCCGTCCCTGAAAGGTAAATGCAAACTTGTATTGACACTCTCTTTCTAATGGGATAGACCAAAATCCATTGTTTATAACTAAAACTGTAAACCATTGCGCTTTTTCATTCTGTGGATCAGCTCCCTTTTCTCCATCCTCCTCGCTGTTCTCATTTTCCTATTTAGTGATGTTCCCGGTGTTTTACTCCGGGCTGGTCCAGTCAGAGTGGATCAGCTCCCTTTTCTCCATCCTCCTCGCTGTTTCTCATTTTCCTATTTAGTGATGTTCCCGGTGTTTTACTCCGGGGCTGGTCCAGTCAGAGTGGATCAGCTCCCTTTTCTCCATCCTCCTCGCTGTTTCTCATTTCCCTATTTAGTGATGTTCCCGGTGTTTTATTTCCGGGCTGGTCCAGACAGAGTGGATCAGCTCCCTTTTCTCCATCCTCCTCGCTGTTTCGCAGTTTCCTATTTAGTGATGTTCCCGTGTTTATACTCCGGGCTGGTCCAGTCAGAGTGGATCAGCTCCCCTTTTCTCATCCTCCTCGCTGTTTCTCATTTTCCTATTTAGTGATGTTCACGGTGTTTTACTCCGGCTGTCCAGTCAGAGTGGATCAGCTCCCTTTTCTCCATCCTCCTCGCTGTTTCTCATTTTCCTATTTAGTGATGATCACGGTGTTTTGCTTCCGATTTCCACTCC